>NW_007252828.1:350044-356493 GCF_000164805.1 Carlito syrichta
AGTCTGGGCAACAGAGTGAGACTCCAACTCAAAAAAAAAAAAAAGAAAAAGAAAAAATTAACTAGGTGTGGTACACGTGCCTATAGTTCCAGCTACTTGGAAGGATCGCCAGAGCCCAGCAGGTTGACGCTGGGGTGGCTGTGAGTGTGCCACTGCACTCCAGCCTGGGTGACAGAGTGAGACTCCAACTCAAAAAAAAAAAAAAAGAATAATTAACAGTCTCATCTTGATATATCCCTGATATTATCACGTACCTGAACTTAGGCTGAAAAACAACCACACAAATTCTAGTGCAGTGATGACCAACATGAGGGCTTTATGCTGGAGTTTCTAATATACAGGGGCAAACTCACCTTTAAAGGAACATAGGCTTGAGAGTGGTAACTCACGTCTGTATCCTAGCATTTTAGGAGGCCAAGGTGGGAGGTTTGCTTGAGGCCAGGAGTTCAAGACCAGCCTGGGCAACATAACGAGACCCCCCCCATCTGCACAAAATATTGGAAAATTAGTCAGACATGGTGTCACACACATGTAATCTCAGTTACTCAGGAGGCCGAGGTGGGAGGATTGCCTGAGCCCAGGAATTTGAGGCTGCGGTGAGCTATGATCACACCACTGCACTCTAGCCTGGGGACAGAGTGAGACCTTATCTCTAAAAAGATTAAAAATAAAAATAAATAAGTAAAACAAATAAAGTAATATTAACCCAGTGCCACCAGCCTTTCTTCTATCATAATTGCTTTTCCCTCTCACTCTAGGTCTTTATTCTCTTTTTGTCCTTACTGCTGTTTTAACTGTGTTCTCTTTCAAATCAATTTGTCCGTTTGAGTTAATTAACCAGTGAAATCCATGACAAGTTAGTCCATCTTTTCATTTTTTTAATGAATTTCCCTCTAAGATCGATTTAACCAATAGCTGGTACTTTTTCTCTCACTCTTTTCTTTTATTTTTATTCTGCTCAAAGTAAACCCTCCCTTCCAAGATTCACTGGAACTCATATTTTACAACCTAGCAGCCCTCTTTGTTTTGTTTCATTGCTTCATTTGGTTTTGTTTGCTTCTTACAAAAGAGGGCTCTGCCCTCTCAAGCATTTTATCACTTGGAAAACAGACACAGAATTGTTTAGTCATTTCCCCCAAAGTCAATATTGGTGAAAATTTCTGGGATTAAGAACAACAATAAAATAGGATTTTGTGGTGGAGACGATTCCTTTCATATTTCACTTGTGACTTTCCCAGTGCCAAGATGTTATGACTCTGTGACAAATATTCTCCCGTGGCTCTCCTGGCCTTCTAATGGCTACACTCGGGGCTTTTTTCTCCTGTGAGAATCTCAAGGCTTAGCATTCCAAAATGCTGTCTGATTCCCAGCGAGAAAAACCTCTTCCAGTGGTGTCTGTGTCTTTTGCTTTGTGAGAATGAAGAGAAGCCACATAATTAAGCTTGGTGCCTGCAGAAGACGCTCAGGAAGATGCCTTCGTGGCACTGTGGTTATGATGAGAAGAGGTGAACAGGATCTCACTGCCCAGACAGGAGGCCATGCAGGGCATCCACCTGCTTCTTCTGCCAGACCACAACAGGCTGATGTTTCCTAGGACACTTGACAACCAGCGAGTGAGAGTTACATTCCAGGGTCTCACTTGATCACTCAAACCCATTCGCTGCACCTCTCACACGCCGCTGCCGTGCAAGAAGGAAACACAACAGTTCACCAGACCCTGTCTGTGCTGTGGAACAGCTGCAGACTGGCCATGAGACAAGCGTGTCTCTAAATGCCACAGGTGACGAGCGTGTCTCTAAGTGCCGAACTAGCAGAATCGGCTCTCTCTCAATGCCTCTCAACCAGGCCCAGTGTTGTCCTCGGGGAACACTTGGCAATGTCTGGAGAATTTTTGGTTGTCACAAGTAGGTGAGGGATGCTACTGGCATCTACCGCATGGAATATCCCACAATGCAACAAGGAATTGTCTCGTCCCAACTGCCAATAGTGCTGAGATCGAAAAGCCCTGGTCTTGTGGGACAAAATAAGATATAGTAGGTTCTACCTATTGGCTCAGGAATTTGGGGCTGCTCAGTCCCTTCTGCTCTTTGCCAAGTTTTACACTGATTGACTTTTGCCCTTAAGCAAGTTGCCTCGCCGCTCGTGGCTTAAATTTTCTCATCTGTAAAATAGAGTTGGATCTCTGGTCTCTAATTGCATTCTGGTTTTATTATCTATGGTTTTATTGGACCATTATTTGTGCTTTCTCTGGACCCTGCTTCCGATAGGAGAATGTCCTGGCCAAAGACTGTTTACCGCATTCTGGGTCAAGGCGATAAACTGGCTTCCTGGGTTGATCCCAAGTCTCAGTCTGGGATGTGCAAGTGTGACCTATACCCGAGGACCCCACATTAGGGTGCCTCTTTCCTCAGAGCTTAAGTTTTCCCACCAGCAAACAGGAGCCTTTGTGTCTGCCCTTATGTCAGAGGGAAGGTTGGGGTAGATGCCGCAGATGGAAATTCACCCGATGCTGCTCCTGCGACACAAATGACATGTCTCCCCCAGGGGCCTGCGGCCATTGGGCATGGGAGAGATACTGCTGGGACCAGCCCCCTGGGGTGGGGTAGGGTGAGCTGGGCTGGAAAGAGGAGTGTCTCTTTCTGTGTCTGTGCAACTGTCTCAGGGAGGACCTTTGTCATCTGTCTCCCCAGGACACATCAGACTTGGATTCCTGGCCACATGCTTAGGGCTCTGGAGGCTGGGTAGGGATCAGATCGCCTGGATTCTCTACCCTCTCCCTAATTCCTCGCCTTGTGGATTCAATCTCAGTCAACAAATAGGAAGAGTTTATGAGAACCAGCAGGCTGGAGGACAAGAGCAACTGCCGAGCATCAGAAGCGAGGTCCTGGGAGGAGGCCCAAACAAAAGAGGCCTCTTCAGCACTGCTGTGGTACCTGTACAACGGATAGGACAGTGCCCAGGAGTCCAGCGCTGCAGCAGAACAGCCTCAGGGGCTGAAGCTGGGGCATCTATGCCCTCACCACGGCTGAACCAGTGCCTGTGGGTAACGGAGTCTGTGTGTGATGAACAGATGAACTTTCTTTGAAAAAAAACTAAAATTCAGAGATATCAAGTGACATGCCCAAGTTACTTTAAACTGCTAGACAAGGGGAAATCTGTCGCTGTCACTTACTATCAAAAGGGCTTCATTGAGCTTCTCAGCATTAAGTGTCCCATATCAGTGAGCCACGTAGTTCTCGTTCTGTATGTTTTCACTGTTGGAAGTTTCAGGGGGCAGGGAGGATTGGTATGATTTATATTCCATAAAATGTGCACACCTTAAGTGTGCAGCTCAATGACTTTTCTGTATGTATTCACCCATGCAACAGGTACCCCAGGTCAAGATCCATCATTCCAGAAAATTTTTTCAAACCCTGTTTCAGGCCAGACTCAGTGATTCAGCCTGTAATCTCAGCACTTTGGGAGGCTGAGACGAGTGAATTGACTGAGCCCGTAGGTTCAAGACCCACCTAGGCAACTTGGCGAGACCTCGTCTCTACAATAAATAAAAAATTAGCCGGGCATGGTAGCACGTGTCTGTAGTTCCGGCTACTTGGAAGGCAGAGGCGGAAGGATCGCCAGAGCTCAGCAGGTCAATGCTGAGGTGGCTGTGAGTGTGCCATGGCACTCCAGCCTGGGCGACAGAGTGAGACTCCAACTCAAAAACAAAGAGAGAAAAAAAACCCTGTTTCAATCAATACTCACTTCAAGAAATAATCACTTTTTTAAACTTCTATCATCATTTGTCTAGTTTTGCCTGTTCTTTGACTTCATATCATCAACCTCTTATTCTTTTATTCTTTGGGTTAGGTTCATCCATGCTGTGCCTGTAATTTGCTCTTTGGGACTACTGGGTAGTATGCCATTGTATAAACATACCACATTTTGTTTATCCTGTCTCCTATTGATGGACACTTGTGTTATTTTCAGTTTTCGGTTATTATATTCATTTATTCCAAAGATATAAATTGAATGGGAATACATTTTTTTGGTTTGTTGTTGTTGTTGTTCTGTTTTGATTTTGAGTCAGAGTTTCACTCTGTTGCCCAGACTGGAGTGCAGCATGTTCATGGCTACCACAGCCTCGACCTGCTGGGCTCAGGGGATCCTTCTGCCTCAGCCTTCCAAGTAACAGGGACTACAGGCACGCACTACCACACCTGGAAAATTTTATTTTTTTTTACTTATTGTAGAGATGAGGTCTCGCCGAGTTGCCCGGGCTAGTCTCAAACTCCTGGGCTCAGGCAATCCTCTCGCCTCTGCCTCCCAAAGTGTAAGCCACTGCGCCCAGCCAATTTTGTTATTGTTGTTGTTGTTGTTAATTTGTCCCAAAACATGTGCCCATTTTATTCCCCATCAAGCAAACTCTGATGTAAATCATCCCAAATCTCAGAAGATGAGCTGAGAAGAGTATTAGAAGACTCAAAGTTTCTTTCAGACACAAGCTCCTCGAATTCAGTATCTTCTCTAGAGAGCTACAGTGATGCTCCTACCTGCACACAGCATGATGCGGTGTGAAAGACGGTGGCGCACAGTGAGACTCAACACCCGTTAAGGCCAAGAGATTTAATGGGTCAAACGCGGTGGCTGCAGGACCTGAGGGTCAGGCTGTAGTGCTGAAGCAAGGGCGCTCCAGCCTTTATGGGGGCTTAGGGCGACCTGTCAGTCGATAATTGGTCAGCTGGCAGAGTTCCATCCAGGTTGGTGGGTTTTTTGCGGGCACGGGAAGGGGTGCGGAGGGAGAACAAAGGAAGGCACCGAGAAAGAACAAAGGAAAAGCACCTTTTCAATCGCCATTTTAGTTTGCCAGGTCACCGTTTCCAGGAAAGGGAGGGGATGTGACTTTACGTGTGGCTTGGTGGTAGCTCTTCATTCCCGCCTCTTTAGTTATACAGGAGAGGGGCAGCATTTGTCTGTCCGGCTACTTCCTGCTGAAAATGGGCGTCGGTGGGTGAGGTGTGTGAAAGGACAAGCCACATGAGCCCCCACAAGCAGGCGCCAAAAGAAAAAATTTCATTTGGGTGGAAGTCCTGGAAGGTGCCTTATAAGTGGAAAATGGCAAGCTGGTCTGGCCAGTCGTCGAGTGGACACGGGAAAGGGAGGAGCCAGCTGTCACGAAGAAGGTGGTCAAGAAATGCTGAGAATCTGAGTGGTAGGTGGTAGGGGGTAAACCTTGAGGCGAGCATGTCTGAAATGAGAAGACAAGATTAGAGGTTTGTAGGGTTGGGACAGTCAAGACCTGGATCTTCGGTGGGCAGGAGGTCATAATTCTGCAGGAGGTTAATGCTTTGATTAGAGATTTTTAAAAGTTGTGACTGGAGAAACTTGATGATACATGGGAGAAAGGAGCACAGACCGAAAATGAGAATGACAGGTATGATGATAGGCAAAAGCCAGGTGAGTAGGGAGTTTTATAATAGGCTGCCGATTTGTGAAGGTTTTGCCCCTTGGAGTTGTGAGGAGAGGTGTTGTAATTTATTAATGTTTTGTTCAATGACTCCTGACTTGTTAATGTAATAACAGCACTCCTCTTGGAGGTAAAGACAAGTGCCTCCCTTTTCGGCTGTTAGGAGATCTAGAGCCCGATGATTTTGGAGGGCTACTTGTGCTATGCTCGTTATTTGTCTTTGTAATGATTGGAGAGAATTGGATTTTTAAGGAGAATGAGGACTGAGGTTTGGTGATGGCCTCTCCAGTGGAAGACAGGTTGAGGGTACTATTACTGTGGGGCGAGGCAGGAAGCGGAATGGCAGCCAGCAAAGGTCATTGTAATGAGGCACAAAGAAAACACTGTGAAGAAGGAAGAGAAGGGAAGGATTGGTTTAAGAAGCGGAGGGTGTGGCCTATTATGGTAAACCATGAAGGGAAATGTTGGGAGGGTTGTAAGGAGAGGTGGTCTTCTGAGGAAGGGGGCAATGGGTCTACCACTGCCAGGAGCTGTTGTTCTTGGGTTTTTATGTGCTCCTCCACTGATACCATGACAGAAGGGGTAAAGGTGGAGCGAGAGATGGATAGGTGCCTGGTGGGACAGGTGTACCATTCCTTTGGGTAGATAGCTACGTATATGAGGTCTTTCCAGAGGTTAGCGGTCAGGTTAGGATATCAAAAAAGAAGTTGGAGAAGCGGCCTCCATGCCCCGGAGTTCCTATGTAGTAGCGGACAAGGAAGCTTGCCCCCCCATTTTGCTCTGCTGATGGATCCGTCAGCATAGTGAATTCTGCATGACCAGTAGGGACAGCCACCGTATTGATCAGGCCACCATTTACAGTAGTCCTGGGTTTGGTCTTCTAGTAAGCATAGAAAGGGGTGATTAGTGTCTTGCAGGCTTATTGAGGGCTTTAAGTTGAGGGAAATAGGTTTTGAGCAATTGTTTATGGGGCACGTTTTTGTGTCTAAGTCCTTGACTGTTT
>NW_007252828.1:356958-357335 GCF_000164805.1 Carlito syrichta
TATGTACAGCAATGTGAAAGTAGGAGGAAAAGGAGGAGTAGGAAGAAAGGCAGTACTATTAGTAAGGGAAGAACGAAATTGATGACCATTTGGCGGAGGGTAGTTGTTGAGTGCAGGCGGCATCTTCACGTCTTGTGATTATGTGGGAGTTTTCTGGATAACGGGCAGGGAGGGGGAGCAAGCAACACGAGTTACTCGAAGTTTGAGAGGCTGACCTGGAATTGTGGAGCAAGAATAGGTCGGCGACTCTGTGGAGGAAGGGGTAGAGGGAGGCAGTTTAGCTGGTTTGAGGCGAGAAGCATGAATCCAGGGACTGAGCTGTCCTTTGGTTATGAGCAGCCTGGCTGCCGTGGGAGTGGAGAGGACTATTTGGAAGG
>NW_007252828.1:357703-358824 GCF_000164805.1 Carlito syrichta
TAAGATAGATCCCACCATAGCAGCCCGCTTATTTGAGGTGGGATAAGCCTCGACCCACCCAGAGAAGGTGTCGACCAGGACCAGAAGATATTTGGTGTTACGAACGGGGGGCATGATGGTGAAGTCCACTTGCCAGTCTGACCCAGGGAGCTCTCCCCTAACCTGGTGAATGGGGAACGTTCCAGGCTTTAAGGGGGTATTAGAATTTGTTCGGTGGCAAGTAGAGCATTGAGAGGAAAGGGTTTGTATGAGTTTTGTATGTTCAGGAGTAAGGTGGAAGAAAGTTTTAAGAAATGAAGTGAGAGCTGCTGGGTTTGGGTGGAAAATTGAGTGTAGGTAGGGAATGAGATTGGAAAATTGTGGAACTTCACCTGTATGTTCGGCTGGTGGAGAGAAGGTGTTGACCAGTATGGTAGGAAGGGGTTTTAGAGCTGCTTGGTGAGCCACCCTGTCAGCCTGCGAGCTTCCTTGGGTGATAAAAGATGAATCGACCTGGTGAGCTTTACAGTGTGAGATGCCTATGGCCCTGGGAAGCAAAGAGGCTTGAAGGAGGTTGGAAATGAGCTTAGCATTTATGATGGCCGACCCTTTGGTGGTTAACAACCCCCATTCTTGCCAGATGGTTGAGTGTGAAACCAAAATGTGAAAGACATATTTGGAGTCGGTGTAAAGCAATAGGGAATGTCCTGCTGCCAGTTGGAATGCTCAAGTGACTGCTGTGAGTTCTGCTTGTTGGTTAGTGGTGTTCGGCGGGAGGGGATTAGCCTCGATGACATCAGAGGCAGAGGTGATGGCATATCCTGCCACCCGAAACCCCTCATGTATATATGAACTTCCATCTGTGAACCAAACATAGGAGGGCACAGATAAAGGTCTTTCCTGAATGTGTACTGGACAGGGGAGTAGGTACTCGAGGACTTCGATGCACTCATGTATTGGGGTATCGACAGGAGAGGAAGGGAGTAATGAGGCTGGGTGAAGGGGTACGCAAGTTTGGAAGGAGACAGAGGGGTCTTGGACAAAGAAAACCAGAAGGGATAGGACCCGACTGAGAGGGAGTATTTTGAGGCCCTTATATCCTAGGAGGTGATGTAGATGGTGGGGGGAAGTAACAGTGATAG
>NW_007252828.1:360153-370548 GCF_000164805.1 Carlito syrichta
GCAGGATGGGATAACTAAGAAAGAATGGGTGAAGGGACGGCCTTCAAAAAGGCAGGACACTGGACCCATCTCCAGCAACTTGGAGGGCACCCCCGAGATGCCCACAATCGAGACCTGAGAAGGATGTAAAGGCCCGTGGAAGGAGAGTAAAACAGAATAGGTAGCCCCGTGTCCACCAAAAGGGAGATGGTCTTACCCACTACCCATAGTGTGGCCCTGGGCTCGGCAAGGGTGATTGGGATGTTCGAGTCCAGGCGGCTTTGGTTGTCCAGGGGGCCCAGGAGCTTTGGCGAGGGGCCCATTGGGGGAGCCGGCCCCCCGCAAAACTCTGTTGCTGGGGGATAATTTTCCCCCAGGGGGCACTCAAACTTCCAATGTCCCTTTTGTCTGCAGACCGGGCAAGGTTGAGTCGGTGGTCTGGGGTTGGGCATTGTTCTGCCCAGTGGCCTTTCTGGCCACACCTGAAGCAGGCTCCCGAAGGTGTTTGGGTCTCGTATTGTTTCCTGGGACGGGTGCTTTGAGGCCCCTGTTGAACCAGCCGCAGGGCAGCAACCAGGGCTTGGGTTTGAAGGGCCACTTTCTGTTTTAGCCTCTGGGTCCGCACGGGCTGGGCTTTTTTCCTCTTGGGCAGTATAAACTTTAAAGGCCATATTTACCAGGTCTCGGGGTGGAGTCTGGGGGCCCTCCTCTGCCTTTTTAAGCTTGTGCCAGATGTCCGGAGTGGATTGGGTGATAAAGTGGGTAGCTAAGACTGTGGACCCCGGCAGTGAGGAAGGGTCCAAACGAGTGTGAAGGGTAAGAGTTTCTGTTAAACGATTAAGGAAAGAGGCTGGGTCTTTATTAGATTTCTGTGTGAGGTTTATCTGCTGGGTTGAAGTTAGAGACGGAGGAGGGAGGTGGCGGCATAAGTGGGACAGGGGAGGGAGGGAACCTCTGCCCACTTTTTTGAATGCTCGTAGAAGTTATAGAGGTCCCATATAATGTCAGGGTTTAGGGACCCATAGGGGCCACTTATTTTGGTTGTCTAAGCAATAGGTGGGACAGTCTTGGGTACTGAAGCGGATTAGATGCTTGGGTTTAATGTCGGGAGTGAGAGAGAGAGTGGAGAGGTTGTTTAAGAGGCATTTGAGGGGAGAGTCGGCCGGCAGGGATGACGAGTTTCCCATTTTAACAGCTGGGGCCGAGCAGGGTGTCCCCTGGACAGCTGGCTGTTAGGATATGAGGAGGTTGCAATAAAGCCTGTCATCACAGGACGTTATTACAACCCGCGATTCTCCTGGAGAATCGAGGAGGTTGAGGGCAACCTGGTACCAGGATTTTTCGACAAAGAGGATGCCCAAAACTGGACGGTGGGAGGGAGCAGACTCGAAATACCTGACGGCTGAGGGAAGGGAAAACCAGTCGGGATTTGCTGTGGCCTTAAAGACCTAGGTGAGAGAGGGGAAAACCAGTAGGGGTCCGCTGTGGCCTTCAAGACCTAGGCAGGGTGTGGTCCCCCCCTCGCTTGGGGCCGAAAGAGCTGCTGGACAATCAACGGTCAGTTTCCTACGGTTATCCCGGGCAAGGTTTTAGATTTTCCAGTTAGGGGCACTTACCAATCTGAGGGCCGGTGATGGATGCAGCGCTGGTATTGTGGGTGAAGGCCTTAAGGGGTGAATCCCGCTGGTGCCAGAACGTGGTCTCGCCTGAGGGCGAGAGGAACCTGATTCGAGCACCAATGAAAGACGGTGGCGCACAGTGAGACTCAATACCCGTTAAGGCCAAGAGATTTAATGGGTCAAACGTGGTGGCTACAGGACCTGAGGGTCAGGCTGTAGTGCCGAGGCATGGGCGTGGCGGCTTTTATAGGGGCTTAGGGCGACCTGTCTGTGGTCTATAGGTCAGCTGGCAGAGCTTCATGTAGGTTGGTGGATTTTTCGCAGGCGCGGGAAAGGGTGTGGTGGGAGAACAAAGGAAGCCACCGCGGAAGAACAAAGGAAGTCACCGTTTCAATCGCCATTTTAGTTTGCCGGGTCGCCGTTTACTTGTGGCTTGGCGGTGGCCCTTCACGCGCGCTACCACGCCCGGCTAATTTTTTGATTTATTGTAGAGATGAGGTCTCGCCAAGTTGCCCAGGCGGGTCTGGAACCCGCGGACTCAGGCCAATCCACTCACCTCAGCCTCCCACAGCTCGGGATTACAGGCTGAGCCACCGAGCCTGGCTTAGGTGTGTTTTTAAAATGTGGATATTGAAAAGTATCTGAAGACTTTTGACTAGCACAAGGCTTATCAACCTCGGCACTATTGGCAATTATGGCTAGATAATTCTTTGTTGTGGGAACTTAGCAGCATCTCTGGCTTCTACCCACCAGATGCCAGTAGCATCACCCACTCTCCCACAGTTGTGACAACCAAAAATGACTCCAGACATCTATAATAGATATTGTTATCCAAGAGGTTCAACTATAAAATATTGGTTCTAGAGAGAGCAATTATCTGCCTGAGGACATGTGCACCCCACAACAAAAACAAAATCTGACCTCAAATGCCACCAGTGCCAAGGTTGAGAACCCCTTCTATAAAGCCACAAGACTCATGATAGAAATAGGTGAAATTAGTTTCATTTTTTTTCATTATTGAACTATATTCACACTTAACCTTTAAGACCACCTTGTGGACTTGGTTGGTTGCATGGCCAGTATCAATTTCTACTCCCCACCCCCATATTTTCCTTCCAATTTCTCAAGGATGGAGCAATTTAACAAAGGTAAGTCAACCAGTGCATTCCATCTACCTAGACAATGACTGGTTCAGAAGTGAGCCTATTATATGATCCAGACCAGAGTACTTATCAGAAATTCCGCTGGGAAACCACTCAACTCTTTTTCCTGCTGGAAATGAAGGAAGAAAAAAGAAAGCTATCTTGGGATTGCAAGGGGCTGTATCTGTTAGCTGAATGCCCAAATAAAAGGCAGAGAGGAGAGACAGGCTCCTTGGTGATGTCTGTAGGCAACTGAATCAAGCCTCTCCAAAAGCCAACCCAGTCTCTAGTCTTTTTTCTTGCTTGGTTTATAAATTTCTTTTACTGTTTAAGGCATTTTGAGTTATATTTTCACTTGCTGCTTGCTACTAAAAGCACCCTACTGATATAACCATCTACTGTGATGTGTTTCTACCCACAGAACACTTCTGAATCAAATGTGTAGGTTTTCCTCATACCAACAACCAATTCTCCAACTTTCTGGACACCAGGTAGGTGTCCTACAATTTAATTCAATCCTGACACTAACTACCTGGAATTAGCATTAGATTTCACAAGGGCTCAGTCCCATGAGGCTGCCCCCACTTCAGATGCCAGTTACAAGTCCCAGACCACTGGGACTTCTAACCAGCCAATTAAAAATTTAGGCAGTTCCCATAACCCTTCCCCAGGTTTGGTAATTTGCTAAAGTGGTTTACAGAACACAGGAAAACATTTTCCTTACATTTACCAGTTTGTTATAAAGGATACAGATGAAGAAGTACATAGGGTAAAGCCCAGAAGGGTTCAGAGTGCAGGAGTTTCTGTCCAAGGAATTAGGGTGCACTATCCTCCTGGCATGTGGATACATCCACCAACCCAGGAGCTCTCTGAACTTCCTCATTTAGGGGCTTTTATGGAGATTTCCTCATGTAGGTGTGATCAATTACTAGCCCACTCTCCAGCTCCTCTTCCCCCCTGAGAGGTTTTGGGGAGTAGGACCTCAAAATTCTATGCTTCTAATCAAGGGTTTGTCTTTCTGGCAATGAGCCCCCATCCTGAAACTTCATGAGTTGCCTCATTAAAATAAAAGAGGCTCTATCACCCAGGAAATTCCAAAGGATTTAGGAGCTCTGTGTCAGGAACAAAAGACACTTCTATCACTCCCCATCATGCAGGAAATTCCAAGGGATTTAGGAGCTCTGTGTCAGGAACCAGGGTCAAGGACCAAATGTTAGAACAAAAGATGCTCCTATCACCCCTATCACTTAGGAAATTACAAGGGTTTTAGGAGCTCTTTGTCAGGAACTGGGACAAAGATCAAATATATAGTTCTTATTATGCCACACCATAATTGTTTTCTTCAAGGCGAATATTAACAGTGGTTAAGGAAAGGAGGAAATGAATTAATCTAGAATGGTAAGGAGTTCCTATGGTTTGAACAAATTTTCCAGATGATTATGATGCTTCTCTTCTCTCATCTCCAATAAGGAACATTATTTTAAAGCCTTCACTATTGGCTGATTCTTAGCTGAAATGAAGTTTCTCTTTAATTTTAACTGTCAATAGAGTGTCCTAACAACATGTGTTCTGCTATATACTTTATAGGCATTATCTCCATCTACTCATTCATCCATTCATTTATTTTTCACTTATGGTTCCTTTTTACTCTCTAAAAAAGTAGTCTATGAAAATGAAATTGCTTATAGATACCAAATGGAATTTGGGATTATAGTTTGACCAAATAATCATAGTTGATACATATGGGGGGAACCTCAAAAAACTCAAAATTTATTTATAAAAAATTGTGTATTTATTCTTAAATGTTTAAACTTCTGTCTCAAAGTACTCAACGTTTCATGCAATACACCTACCAAGACATTTTTTCCACTGCTCAAAACAGTTTTTGAGTGCATCAATTTTGATGCCTTTAGTACTTCTGCCATTTTTTTCACCTCTTTCACATTGGCCAAATGTTTCCCTTTGAGAACTTTTTTCATCCAGGGAAATTAAAAAAAGCAGTTGCACGGGGCAAAATCAGGTGAATAGGAAGAGTGGGGCACAGAGGTCATAACATTTTTTGGTCAAAAACTGCTGAACACTCAGGGTGGTTTGGACAGATGCGTTAAAAAATTATCCATCATGAAATGGGCAAACACACTGAAAAAAATCTCCAAAGAAATTCACTGAAGCCAAATGCAGCCTTTCACAACAACGCTAGCTGGTACACTGATGCTGATGAGTTCCTAGAACACTTACCTAGTGGGGAAGCCTGTACTACAAGGAGTCTGCCCTCCAAAAGATAATTCTGATTTTGGGGGTTTCCCCAACTTAAGATCATTTCCCAGTTTTTTTTTCTTTGAAATACCTGCCTCACAGTGATGGTGAAATCAGATATCTCTCTAGACCAGCGGTTCTCAGCCTTGGCTTTTGCATATTAGAACTAACCAGGGAGCTTGAAAAACAACTAATGCTCAACTCACCACCCCCCCGCCCAAAGATTCTGATTTAATTAATCCAAGGTTTGGCTTCCTACTCATGGGATTTTTAAAAAATCTCCCCAAATGATTCCAGCGTGTAGCCACTGAGCAGCATAGAATCCTATAAATGCCATTTGGCACCTGATCCACTCACCAAGCAGGCCTTTTTGGCTTTTGTCAGTAATTTTTGTATATGGTTTTAGGGACTTTTAGAGATTGACAGAATCATACATTTTCATTAGTTATGGATGAGACTAAATTTCATGGTCTCCCAGAATAAAATTTCTCAATACTATAGGCTTGCTTAATGTTTCTGATTAGGAAGGACCAATATGGAAATAGAAGTTTCATATTGAAGCGTATCACCATGGCCGGGCGTGGTTGCTCACTGTAATCCCAGCAGTTTGGGAGGCTGAGGTGGGATGATCGCTTGAGCCTAGGAGTTTGAGATCAGCCTGGACAACATAGCAAGACCTATCTCTACAAAAAAATTTTTTAAAAAATTAGCTGAGTGTGATGTCGCGTACCTGTTGTTCCAGTTACTCAGGAGGCTGAGACAGGAGAATCGACTGAGCCCCGGAGGTTGAGGCTGCGTTGTGTCATGATTGTTGTGCCACTGCACTGGATCCTGGGTGATAGAGTGAAACACGGACTCAAAAAATAAAACATAGCCGGGCTCAGTGGCTCAGCCTGTAATCCCGTGCCTTGGGAGGCTGAGGTGAGTGGATTGCCTGAGCCCGCGGGTTCGAGACCCGCCTGGGCAACTTGGCGAGACCTCATCTCTACAATAAATCAAAAAATTAGCCGGGCGTGGTAGCGCGCGACTGTAGTTCCAGCTACTCGGAAGGATTGCCGGAGCCCAGCAGGTCGAAGCTGCGGTGGCTGGGAGCGGCCACTGTACTCCAGTCTGGGCGACAGAGTGAGACTCCAACTCAAAAAAAAAAATCATAATAAAAATATTTTAAAAAATAAATAAAATAAAACATATCACCTTGATACAGCACAAATTTAGGGATTTTCTTCTTGCAGTTGAGGATTACTCAATGTAGAAAAAATAATTCCAACTGGCCACAGGGCAGTAACAGTGAAGACCTCAGTAGAACAGTGGACCCACATCACAGGACCTCAAGGGTTACCCAGGAAAGGCATGAACCAGAATTCTCTGGTTAGGGCTATGTCCTGCTGTTCTTGGCAAATCCATTTCCCATCAGACTGAAGGTTCATGTGCTTCCATTTTAGACTAAATATGTGGAAGATGCTGTATCAAGGGCTTCTGAGAACTATGGCACCACTTGGAACTGCTCTGCCCCACTGAGACCTGGAACAGGTCTCCCTATTGCTGGTTGCCTCACACTAGGAGGATCTGCTCCTTTCTTGCACAGTAAATCATATTTCCCCAACACTTACTTAGATCAGAAAGGCTCTTGATTCCATGAGGTCAGAATGCAATTGATAGGACGTCAGAATAGGTTGGAAGAAAGCAAATGGAGAAATCCCTCATTTCAGCAAAATATATGGATTAGCTGATGAAGGAGAAAAGCCAACAGTTAATTAAAGGATTTCTAAATGCCCACCATGGTTACAAATAGCTATTTGTTAAATTTCTCTCCTTTTTTCTTTTCCTAATTTGCTGCCTTTGCAGTAGCCCTCCTAAATGCTATTTTGTAGTCTCTGTAGCAGTTGATAATTAAAAGCTATACATGTTCCTGTGGATAGATTGAGCACCACCATAGCACAATTTAAATAGAAGGAATTATGTTAGTTTCTGAAGCATGAGAAATATAATTTTAAAAATTTTTTCTTTTTGGAATTGATATACTTGGAAATAATTTTAAATTTATGAAAAGTTATAAAGGTAAAATAGTCCAAAAAAACCTGTATACCCTTTACCCAGATTCACTTATTCTCCACCCCTGTCCTTTTGCAAAATTTACACATTATGGCCCTTGATGCTAAGTAATTCAGTGTGTATTGCTCAAGAATAGAGAAAGTCTCTTACATAACCATAGTACAGTCACTAACTAATTGGATGCCAGATATTGAGGCTATTGTTAAGTGTAGGATTTTTGTCTAAGTACTTTTTGGTAAATAATTTTAAGCTTTTCCCTGAGATGCAGTTTAGTTGCTTGGAAACAGTTTTCAAGGTTTGCTTTTCAGCTTTGTTAGGCTGATTCAGACCAGAGCAGCCTTTAGTCAAGGATTAGTTTGACCCACTATCGGGGTAGCACTCTTCCAAGTACAAACTCTGCCTAATACTCACATGTTACAAGGACTCTCCACTCTGGTTATTGGGAAGATGAACTATTCTCAGCCCTGTGTGATATTCAAGAACTTTTCCACCTGATCCTTTTTGAAGATTATTTTCCTGGTTTCTTTACACACATGTGCAGATTAGTACTAAATTGAAGATTTAAAAGAAACCCCCTGTAGGTCTCTAGAGTTCAATCTCTAAGCAGAATTCACTTCTCTGGTCTCCTGCCCTGAAAATTCTAGCCACCTTGGTCTCTCCAAATTCTTAACTCTGGCCCTCCAACTCAGAGGCTGGGGCCTCTGTTTAGATTCCCCTCCCTGCACTACAGCCTGGAAACTTGCTCTAGGTCATCAGCTGAGGCAATTGTAGGGCTCTCTTTGTTTGTTCCCCTTCTCCTAGTGACCTCTGTCCTGTACTGCCTCTTGTTCAATGTCTAAGAACCATTATTTTAAACATTTAAGCTGGTTTTTGTTTTTTGGTTTTTTTTAGTTGGAGTCTCACTCTGTCCACTGCAGCCATGACCTGCTGGGCTCCGGGGATCCTTCCGCCTCAGCCTTCTAAGTAGCTGGAACTACAGGTGTGCACTATCACGCCCAGCTAATTTTTTATTTATTGTAGAGATGAGGTCTCCCCAAGTTGCCCAAGTGGGTCTCGAATCTGCAGGCTCAGGCAATTCACTCACCTCAGCCTCCCAAAGTGCTGGGATTACAGGTTGAGCCACCCAGCCTGGCTCTTGATGATTCTTACCTGATCCAGTCATTATCATGATGACTGCAAAATGATAATTTTCCAACTCTAGCTCCACATTCTCAGTCCTCTACATTGACCAGTCAGCCCTCAGCATTCTACTACAAGCAAGAGCTCTCTCTTCCTACCCATTTATCCATTTCTCTACTTATCTAACCAGTGTGGACTCATGAGTTCTTATTTTTCCATTGGCTTATAATTAATTACTCTGCTTAACCATTTTGGTGCTCAAATTTGGTGCTAAGATTTGGTCATGGGAGTCCCTTCAAACTGGCTCCTCTGTCCTTATGGCACATCCCCCCATCTTTTTTCTGATCACTTACTTACTTCTTTAGTATACCAAGATATTCCATGGTCATCTTGCATTTATCTTGCTTTATCCCAGGAATTGACAGAGAAATATCATTTTAAACTGTGAAATGAACCTCTCACCGACACAATTGGCCTTATCTAAGACTAGTCTTCTAGAAATCTTCATGAAAGGATCTTAATCCAGAAGAAAAAATTCTCAGATAACCCAAGTCATTCAAACTTGTGTTCCATACTATCAATCATGTAGCACACTATATTATGAAGGCACTATCTAAAAAACTAAAAATATCTGGACTATAAACTGAATTAACCTTCTTCTATCCATAAAAGTTGTTCACGTTAGTTCACATATGGTTAACTTATAATTCTGGAGCTTATATGAAATATATGGTTAACTTATAATTCAGAAGTTTCATTACCTCAGTATAATTTGTATAGCACTTTATAAGCATTAACTGTTAGACTGCATTAATAACCCAATTTATCTTTCATAGTATTCATGCCATTTACTACGTGACTTTACAGATCTTGCTATAAAAAAGTATACTATATGATCCCACCCCTTAAATCTTAGTTCAACTATGTAACTTTCTTTGACCAATAGTAGATATGACAAAGGAGAGGCTCATAAAAATGCTTCTGCAGTTGGATTTGCTCTCTTGCACCTTTGCCATTTCCATGAGAAGGATATGCCTGGGCTAACCCAGCGGGGGAAGAGCAACAGGTAGCACAGAGCCAGTCACCTTTACCCAGCCAGCTTGGATCAGTCATGCCCCAGGCACGTGAGTCCAGCCTAGACCAGAAGAGCTGCCTAAGAAGCCCAGCAAGCCCTGTACATCTATGAAAAATAAATGTTTATTGTCATATACCACAGAGGTCTTGTGATTATTTGTTATGAGGCAAATGCTAACCAATATATATTAGCTGATATAATCCTCAAATATCCCTCATTCGATAGATAGAATGAATATCCTTATTCCCACTTTACAGATGTGGAAGACTTATAGAAGTCAAATGATTTTGTCATAGTCATATAGCAAGTAGGTGGAAGAATAAGATTTCAGACTCGAGGGTTTTGGAGTGCAACTCCAGGGCTCTTTCCACTGCATCTCTTAGCAAAGCTGCCTTGAGTGGAGTTTAAGGGCATTCCTATGGGAGTCACATCTCAGGCAAGGGTCCTATGACAAATGGTTGCTGAGCTGCACTTCCAGCTGGGCCACCTAAGATTTCAGCTGCTTCACACTTCCTGCCTGGAAACTACCAAACTTGGGGCAGAGAACAGGGTGGGTATGAGTTAGGCTGTATGGCATTATAATTCGTCACAGTAGTAGCCAATTTATTTTTCATTCCTGGAGCTATAATCATTTGAGTTCAACTTGCAACTTACTACAAAATGAAAAGTATATCCATATTCTTTTTCTTTTTTTATTTTTCTTTTTTTTTAGAGATGAGGTCTCGCCAAGTTGCCCAGGCTGGTCTCGAACCTGTGGGCTCAGGCAATCCTCTCACCTCAGCATCCCAAAGTGCTGGGATTATAGGCGTGAGCCACTGCATCCGGCCCATGTTCTTTTTAATCAAGAACTACCTACTTCATTTTAAAACAACAATCACCAAACAAAATAAGGACTATAGAATTGTAATTAAGACCTACAGTTTATAAAACAGGGTTGAAAGCCGGGCTTGGTGGCTCAGCCTGTAATCCTGCGCCAAAAGGCTATACCATATAGCCTGGGTGTATAGTAGGCTATATCATTTAGGTTCGTGTAAGTGCACTCTGTGATGTTTGCACAACGATGAAATCACCTAACGATACATTTCTCAGAACATATTTCCATTATTAAGCCATGTGTGACTGGATTTCTTTTCTTTTTTTTTTTTTTTTGAGT
>NW_007252828.1:370568-386392 GCF_000164805.1 Carlito syrichta
CCGGCTGATTTTTTGATTTATTGCAGAGATGAGGTCTCGCTGCCCAGGCGGGTCTCGAACCCGCGGGCTCAGGCAATTCACTCACCTCAGCCTCCCAAAGGCGCGGGATTACAGGCTGAGCCACCGAGCCCAGCTTGACTGGATTTCTTAATGTCTTCCCTCAGGGGGGGACAAAACATTCAAAAGAAATATAACTTCTCCTTTGTACTTCCATTAAAGAACTCAAATTTCCTTTAACTTAGGAAATATCAACAATCACATTAGTTCAGAACTGACAAATTGGCCAGATCATATTAATCACTGGGATACTTATTAAATTATAGATTCCTGGACCCTACCACAGACTTACTTAATAATAATGTCCATGAGAGGACCTGGGAATTTTTTGGTTTATAATAAGCTGTCAGGTGATTCTTATGCTCAGCCCAATTTGCATTTAGGTGATGAGGCAAAAAGGGGTTATAAATTGTGATTTTAAATATCATTAGTTCTAGTTCTGATGCTTTAAGAAATTCATTCAATTTTCCTGTATCACACTGTTCTTATCTATAAAATGGGGACATTGGGCCAGCTCTGTCTAAAAGAGGCAAATAGAGCTAGTGGGACTGAAGCTTTAAAGTATTTCTCAATCCTGATAGCATATTAAGATTCTCTGGGAAGCTTTTGAAAGTGATTGATGCCCAGGCACAACCTCAGACCAATTAACAGAATCTCTAGGGGTGGTTCCACATGCTGCTGTTTTTAAAATCTCCCCACGTGACTTTAATGAATAGCCATGGGCGCAAACCACTGCTTCACAGGCTGACTCCAACTATTCAGCAGGATGATTTTGATTAGTCTGCATGCACCTGTTTCCTTGTCTGTAACCTGGGAGGCTGGTATAGTTTGTGTATTTGTCTCCTCCAGATCTTATATTGAAATCTGATCCCCAGTGTTGAAGGTGGCATCTGAGTCACAGGGGCAGATCCCTCATGCATGGCTTGGTGCCCTCCCAGTGTAACGAGTGAGTTCTCGCTCTGTTAGGTTACAGGAGAGTGGCACCTCCCCTCTCTTTCCTCTTCTTTTGCCATGTGATGCTGCTCCCCTTTACCCCTTAGATAGAGGCTTCCTGAAGCCCTCATCAGAAGTAGAAGCTGGCACCATACTTCTTGTACAGTCTGCAGGACCATGAGCCAAATAAACATTATATATTACCCAGCCTCTAGCCGGGCTCGGTGGCTCAGCCTGTAATCCCGCGCCTTGGGAGGCTAAGGTGAGTGAATTGCCTGAGCCCGCGGGTTCGAGACCCACCTGGGCAACTTGGTGAGCCCTCATCTCTACAATAACAAAAAAAAATAATTAGCCGGATGTGGTAGCGCGCGCCTGTAGTTCCAGCTACTTGGAAGGCTGAGGCGGAAGGATCGCCGGAGCCCAGCAGGTCGAGGCTGCGGTGGCCAGGAGCGGCCACTGCACTCCAGTCTGGGTGACAGAGTGAGACTCCAACTCAATATATATATATATATACATATATATATATATATATTACCCAGCCTCAGATATTCTTTTATAGCAATGCCAAATGGACTAAGACAGAGGCATATCATGACACATAGCTCCTATATGTGGAGGGCCTACTAGTATAATTCTAAGGTCTTTCTCCACAGTTAATCATCTGCTATGATTCAGAAGAAAAACTCTCAGAATAATGAAAGAAATTCAAAACACCCTTCGCTGCCAGCATAACAAGGGCCAGTGAACATTTGTGAGATGGGAAGACATATGTGCAGGGTTTGGGGAAGATCACTGAAGTGAACACTCAGAGGAAGTAGTTCCTTCTAAAATGAATTCCAGGACCATTTCATCAGTCCTAATGTTAGGTCTGTGGATTTCCAAAGAAAACTCACCTGGTGATTGGTATGTTGGGCAGACCTAAGCCAGCAGCAGTGGGACCTGTGCTGATCCTGAATTACCCCTTTTAAAGGGTCTGGACTATCATTTGACCTCATTCTTTAATCATCAACAGGTCCTTGGGGGAATCACAACAGCAGAGAAACTATGAAAGGAAACAGCTGGGAGATGACATCTGGCCTTCAATGTTTAGGAAGGAAAAGGGTATTCTTGAATAGTTGGATTTAATTTTGAATTTCCTGTTCACTTGGTAGTTTTACTGCTTGGATTCCCAGAGGTAACGTTTGCCATATACTGTGAATCTGGCAGGCTGGCTCATCTTGTCCTGCCAGCCCACATGGCACATTCCCAGTAGTTTCTTCCTGGGTGGCAACTTTTCCTCCACTCTCTGAGAAAGTTGTATGATAGATAAAATATGTCTTCCTGGTCCCATAAAATTGTTTTGTACCTTCAGTGAGATCCTCTTTCTCACCTTACTCAGACACCCTATGCTTTCTCTCCTCCCACTGCAAACCATGAAAAAACAGGTTCTCAGGAACTACTTGAAGTTCATCTACTATTTTAGGAGGTTCAAAGATCTTCTGAAATCTGTCCATGGGTTCCCTAGTTTAAAACTTCTACTCTGACTCAAACTTTTAGATATCAAATCAGGGCAGAGGTATTTTGGAATAGAGCCCCTAAAATTACATGAGCAGCTGCACAGTTGACACGCTAACAGAGGCCTCTACCTCAGGCAGACCTGTGCATATGCCCCTATGCATGTTTTCTGGATTCCAGTCTTTTTTTGGGGGGGAGGGGTTGGAGTCTCACTCTGTTACCCAGGCTGGAGTGCAGTGGCACACTCATGGCCACCGCAGTCTCAACCTGCTGGGCTCAGGTGATCAGGTGATCCTTCCATCTTAGCCTTCCAAGTTGCTGGAACTACAGGCACACACCAGCACACCCAGCTAACTTTTTGATTTATTGTAGAGACGAGGTCTCACCAAGTTGCCCAGGCTGGTCTTGAACCCCTGGACTCAGGCAGTCCTCTTGTCTTGGCCTCCCAAAGTGCAGAGATTACAGGCTTGAGCCACCGCACCTGGCTACAGGATTCTAGTCTTGACCCCAAGGTGTCCAGATGGTCCTTTGACCTGCTAGAGCATGAAGGGTCCCAGTGAGCCCTCCAACAGATGAAGTCCCAACGGTATCCTCGGGCTTTCTCTGCAATGCTGACTGTTTTGTCAATGTGGCTAATAGTCACCATTATTGAGCCAATGAAATAGCATGAGCTGAGAGATGTTAAGTCTGAGATAGCTTACCTGCTACTGACCTTCCACCCTGGCACCATGGCAACGATGAGACTCTTCCTGGTCATGCTATATGGTTCTAAAGCTGGGCAAAGAAAGGCTGGAAACTGCAAACCAAGCCAGTAAACTGCAGTGTTTACATGTCCAGAGGACAAATTTCAGGCACAGGAATATTCCTGAAGCCTGTCTTCAGTTAGTTCCTGCAAGTTTGGAAAATCTTATGAGGTTTGTGTACCTGAGTAGCTCCAGAGCAGTTTAATTTCTCCTATGTTAACCTTCCTCCATGGCCCCTGCAACTCCCCCAGAGTCAGTCCTTGGTTCCAGATGAGCTCCCTATTTACCCACAAGTCCCTGGTCTTTGGGTCACCTAGCCATCCTCATTTTTTTCTCATCTGGACCACTCTCCTCCAGGGCCATAGGCAAAGCACAGCACTTTCCCAAATAGTCCCTTTTCTTTGTTGTTTTTCATTCATGCAAAAACCACTTACAAGACAATTGAACATTTTTTGCCATGAGTAACCATTAGGAAACATATAGAAGTTCAAGTTATTCAAGAGATCTTGACAGAAAAAAAAACAATTTTGGTTGTCTCTGATTTTCACTGAAATAGGAGTGGCCTGTCTTATGAGTAAATCCTACCCAAAGACCAGCCTCACAACTTCGTTTGGCCTCTTCCATCAAGGAGAAGGCCTCCACACCTCTCCCTTTATCCCCATTCATGCAGACATGGGTCCTACAGGTGACCCATTAAGAACTATTGGTATTAATATTGGCTGGGACTGAACATTCAAGTTATCACACATTCAAGGGTACCTTTTTTGGAGGGATACTTCACAGATGAAACTCCAAATTTGTCTCTTTAATTTTAATGATTCCTTCCTTCTTTATACAGGAAAAGCCAACTTGGGCCATTAGCTCTCCCTTGAATCCTCTGTGGAAATTCCCACAGAATACATGTGCCTGTGTTCAAGATAAGGATGAACACATTTTATTTTTTAGTTGGAGTCTCACTCTGTTGCCCAGGCTGGAGTGCAGTGGCACACTCACCGCCACTGCAGCCTCAACCTGCTGGGCTCAGACGATCCTTCCGCCTCAGCCTTCCAAGTAGCTGGGACTACAGGCGGACACCACCACACCTGGCTAATTTTTTCATTTATTGTAGAGATGAAGTCTTGCCAAGGTGCCCAGGTTGGTCTCGAACCTGTGGGCTCAGGCAATCCTCTCACCTTAGCCTCCCAAAGTGCTGGGATTATAGATTTGAGCCACCGTGCCCAGCCAGGATAAACACATTTTACGAAACTGGTTTTCTTTGGGTTCATCTCCTCCTTCTGGGACTGAAAGCATTATGGAATCTACATTCTTCTCTTGCTTTAGGGTTACTAGATGAATTAATTTTTTCCTCAAGACAAAAATACCCACTTTCTTGTACATAGTTCTTATGTTCTGCTTTTGTATGACCTAAACAGTTACAATACCTCATCAAACAAAAGAACCTCAGAGGCAATAAAAGAACCAAAATCAAATAATGGTATAAGTGATGACTGGGAATGACATTGCTTTAATGAAATTGCCCTGTGGCAAACCAGCATTCCTCAGTCAGCATAGCAATCTGTTACAATATGATAAATTTGTTTAGTTAATTTTTTTTTCTTTGAAGTTATAGCAAGGAAGTGTCATTGATTTTGCCTGATTTGACCATTAGTAAGTCACCTGCCAGAATTAAAAATCATGAGTCCGGTACAGTGACTCATGCCTATAATCCCAGCACTTGGGAAATCAAGGTAAGAGGATCACTCGAGACCAAGAGTTCAAAATGAGCCCAGGCAACACAGTGAGATCCCTCCTCTACAAAAATAAAATTAAAAAAAATTATCTGGGTATGGTGGTGCATGCCTGTAGTCCCAGCAACTCAGGACACTGAGGTGGAAAGATTCTTGAGCCCAGGAGTTTGAAGCTACAGTGAGCTATGATTGAGCCACTATACTCCAACCTGGGTGACAGAGCAAGGCCCTGTCTTAAAAAAAAAATAAATCATGTTTGGCCCTCTTGGCTATCTTCATAGTTGAAAAGAGACTACCCAAATAAAATATTTTCTTTTTAATTAATGTTTGGAATATGCAAGAAATGCATACAATATGCCATTCAAAGGTTAAAAAAAACAGTGAAAGTAAACTTACTGACAAAGAACTGTTATCCAAAATATGTTTTAAAAACTCTTAAAACTCAACAATAAGGAAATGAACATGGGCAAAACATGGGCAAAAGACCTAATTAAAACCTAATTAAGACCCTGATTAAAACATGGGCTAAAGACCTAAATGGACACCTCACCAAAGAAGATACATGTGGGCAAACAAGCATATGAAAAGATGCTCAGCATCATATGTCATCAAGGAATTGCAAATTAAAACTGCACACCTATAAACATAGCCAAAATCCAAAACACTGAAAACACCAAATGCTGGCAAGTATGTGGAGCAACAGGAACTCTCATTCATTGTGAATGAGAGTGCACAGTCACTTTGAAAGACAGTTTGGAAGTTTCTTTGCAAAACTAAATACACTCTTACCACACAATCCAGTAATCAGGCACTTCAGAATTTACTCAAATGAGATGAAAACTTATGTCTACATTAAACCTGCAGATGAATGTTTACAGCAGCTTTATTCATGATTGCCCAAACCTGGAAGCAATCAAGATGCCCTTCAGTAGGTAAATAGATAAACTGCAGTAAATCCATATTATACATTATTATATTATTCAATGCTAAAAAGAAATGAGCTATAAGGTAACGAAAAGACATGGAAGAAACTTAAATGTATATTACTAAGTGAGAGAAGCCAGTCTGAGAAGGCAACACACTGTATGAACTATAGGACATTCTGAAAAAGGCAAAACTATAGAGGCAGTAAAAAGACCAGTGTTTGTCAGGAGTTAGAGGGGAGGAAGGGATGACTAGGCACAGCCCAGAAGATTTTTAGGGCAGTGAAGCCATTCTATATGATCCTATAATGGTGGATACATGTCATTATACATGTGTACAAACCCATAGAATGTATAACATTAAGAGTGAACCCTGTGTTAATACCAGTACTTTGGGAGGCCAAGGCGAGTGGATTGCCTGAGCCCACAGGTTCAAGACAAGCCCAGGCAACTTGGCAAGACCTTGTCTCAGAAAGAAAGAAGAAAAGAAAGAGAGAGAGAGAGAGAGAGAGAAGAGAGAGAGAGAGAGAGAGAGAGAGAGAGAGAGAGAGAGAAGGAAGGAAGGAAGGAAAGAAAGAAAGAAAGAAAGAAAGAAAGAAAGAAAGAAAGAAAGAAAGAAAGAAAGAAAGAAAGAAAGAGAACCCTAATATAAACAATGAACTCTGGGTGATTATGATGGTCACTGTAGGTTCATCAGTTGTAACAAATGTACCATTCTGGTGTGGGATGTTGATGGTGAGACAGGATGGGGGTGGGAGGCAGGGAGTATGTGGGAACTCTTAATTTCTGCTCAATTTTGCTGTGAACTTAAAATTGCTCTCTTAAAAGTCTGTAAAAAAATAAAAGTAATAAAGGAGTCAGATTCTTGCAACAACAAAAGTAAACCTTCATCCTTCCCCCTAACCCAAAACCCTGTCTCTTAGGTGATCAGTCCCCAACATCCAGCAGGACATTTTAAATCCAGAGATATTTCAAAGGTTTTATCTTGAACTCTTGCTGATTAAAACATCAAACTTTTGTTCACTATTGACAATTTGAATGTTTAATGGCTTCTATTTCCTCTTTTATTTTCTCTGTCAACACTCTGATGGACTAGCAAGCAGTGAAATGGCCAAAAGGTAGAACTTGCAGGGTATTAGAGATAAGGAACCGGCATAATCCATCACTGAGGAACCTGTTTGTGATAACTGGGAGGTGACCCCTAAGAACTCCATCTACAGTTGTTAGGTCCAACTGAGAAATGCATAGGGCCAAGAAGCAGGGCAAGTCTTGGGCAAAAATGACTGACGTCTATATTCTGTTTACCCTTTCTGGTGCTTCCTCCCTCTGCCCCCTCAACAAAATCTCTTCAAATTAATGTGTTATCTCTTCACTGGTCATTTTAAAAATTTCATTCAATAACTAAGATTCAAAGGCAACAGCCCTCCATAGACTTATTCAGCAGCTTCCCTTTGTGTTCTCTGATTAATGACTTTTCTCTGATCCTCCAACTGTCCTCTTCTACACAGTTGCTTCCCTAGCTGCTTCCAAGATCTGTGAGGTCTGGTCCCTATAAATAAATACGGCATTCCATTTCACATATAGTGATTACAATTCTCTGATCGAGCCTCGCTAATAAGTAGTCTAAGGAAAAAGTTTGGATAAGAGACCAGGTTTAGACATGTTAAATATAAAATTCCTATTTGTCAACCAGGTGAAGATTTTGAACAGAAATTTTGATGTTATGAGTCTGTACTTCAGGGGAGAGGTCCGGGCTGAAGATGTAAATTTGGAAACCACTGGTATGTAGATAGTACCTAAAGCCATGAGACTAGATGAGGTCGTTGAAGGACTGAGTGTAAATAGAAAAAAAATGGTATAAGGACCAAGTCCAGGAATGCTGTGACATTAAGTCAACAAAGTAGTGTTAATAATCCCAGCATGTTGAGAAGATGAGGCAGGAGGATCAATTGAGGCCAGGGTTTCAAGACCAGTCAAGGGAACATAGTGAGACCGAATCTCTAGCAAATTAAAATAATAGCAGGGTGTAGTGGTGTGTACCTGTAGTCTCAATCACTCAGGAGGCTAAGGCAGTAAGATGACTTGAGCCCAGAAGTTTGAGGTTGCAGTGAGCTATGATTGCACACTGCACTCCAGCCTGGGTGACAAAGTGAGACCCTGTCCCTTAAAAAAACACACACACACACACACACACAAAATAAAGTGCAGACAACACACACTGAAAGAGCAAATACTGAACGAAGACCAGAGACAAATGATCGAAATGAGCAAAGGTTCTCAATTGTTGAATAAACCTAGAAAATTTGGAAATAGCTATAGACTGTTTAGCAGGTAAATTAATAAAAATGTATTTGCTAGTTTATCTTTTTTTTTTTTTGAGTTGAAGTCTCACTCTGTCGCCCAGACCGAAGTGCAGTGGCCACTCCCGGCCACCGCAGCCTTGACCTGTTGGGTTTAGGTGATCCTTCCGCCTCAACCTTCCAAGTAGCTGAAACTACAGGTGCGCGCTACCACGCCTGACTAATTTTTTGATTTATTGTAGAGATGAGGTCTTGCCAAGTTGCCCAGGTGGGTCTCGAACCACAAGCTAGGCAATTCACTCACCTCAGCCTCCCAAAGTGTGGGATTACAGGCTGAGCCACTGAGCCCAGCCTAGTTTATCTTTTTAAATATACCTCCTAAAGATTTTTTTTTTTAGTTGGAATCTCACTCTGTCACTCAGACTGGAGTGCAGTGGCATGCTCCTAGACACCGCAGCCTCGACCTGCTGGGCTCTGGCGATCCTTCTGCCTCAGCCTTCCAAGTAGCCAAACTACAGGTCCACGCTACCACCCCCAGCTAATTTTTTTTTTTAATTGTAGAGATGAGGTCTCACCAAGTTGTCCAGGTGGGTCTCAAACCTGCGGGCTCCAGTGATCCACTTGCCTCAGCCTCCCAAAGTGCTGGGATTACAGGCTGAGCCACCAAGCCTGGCCCCCTAAAGTTTTAATGATGTTTTTGTTTGCATCTCTCCCACTGGCCAGGGGGCTATCTTTATTAATCAGGTCCAATGGCAGATTTAGAGCATCAGCAAGATAATTCAGGGCCAACCATAACAGCAATTGAAATAAGAACAAAATAAAATTTAAAAGATCACTCTGTCATTTGAACCGTCCTAGAAATCAAGGTATAAAGTATTTTGTAGTTTGAGGATTGCAACTCTATTTCTCCAGACCTAGGGTAGTGAGTGGTTCTTAGGATAATTTTGCTCCCCCCTCCCCCAGACATTTGAAAATAACTGGAAACATTTTTGGTTGTCATAAATGAAAAGGGGCTGCTTCTGGCATCTAGTGGGTGGAGGCCAGGGTTGCTTTTTTTCTGTTCCTATGAGACAAAGTCTTGCTCTGTCATTCAGGTTGGAGTGAAGCAGTGCAATCATGGCTCACTTCAGCCTGAAACTCTGGGCTAAAGTGATCCACCCACCTCACCCTCCTGAGTGACTGGGTCTACATGTGTGCCACCATGCCCAGTTAATTTTTTTTATTTTGATAGAGATGGGGTCTCACTGTGTTGTCCAGGCTGGTCTGGAACTCCTGGTTTCAAGTGATCTTTCTACCTTGGCCTCCCAAAGAGCTGGGATTACAGGCACAAGTGATCATGCCTGGCCAAGGATGCTATTAAGAACTCTACAATGGCCAGGCTCTGTGGCTCAGCCCGTAATCCCAGTGCTTTGGGAGGCCGAGGTGAGTCGATTGCCTGAGCCTGCAGGTTCAAGACCCACCTGGGCAACTTGGCGAGACCTCATCTCTACAATAAATAAATAAATAAATAAATCAGCCAGGCTCGGAAGGCTGAGGCGGAAGGATCGCCAGAGCCCAGAGGGTCAAGGCTGCAGCAGCCGGGAGTGTGCCACTGCACTCCAGTCTGGGCGATGGAGTGAGACTTCAACTCAAAAAAAAAAAAAAATCCTACAATGCACAGGGCAGCCCCTACAACAAATGTGAATAATGCAGAGATTGAGAAACCCTGACTTGGGATATGGCTACTTATCTCAGGGAGCAGAAAGTCTTAACAAAACAATAAAACTATAACAAAACCTAATTTCATTTATTTTTTAGTAAAATGGTAAAAGGATGAACAAGTGGAAGAAAGGAAAGTGGGGACAGAGTTCTGGAAAAGGGGGGAAAAGAGGAAGGAAGTGTATGCTATACAACTCTTACAGGTTCTGAGAAACTTTTAGATCCAACAAACAGCTCTGTGGAAGCACTGAATGATTTAGCAGGTTGTGGGAAGTGATTTTACACTCAGTCTCACAGAGCTATATTGTTCTTCAGGATTTGCTTTACTGTAACTGGGACCTGATCACAAGAGAAATACAGTAAGTCTCAGAACAAGTGATGGAGTGTTAACCCAGGAAAACACCAATAGGCAATATATTTTCAGCTTCCCTGGTCTTTGGGCTTGAAGTTCCAAATTCTCTGCTGTTCCCTCTAATTAACTGTAGCAGAGAAGAGATGGCAAAGACCTAGATCTAGACCTCAATGGATATAAGCCAATAGTTTGTTAATTGTAAATTAGGTAAATTGTTTTGCAGTTAACTGAAATATCTTATTCCTCTAGCATATCTTAACCTGGTCATGAGTTCTTAGCTTCTGCTACTCTCTACTGAGCTGCTATAGAGGAGGGATGCAGTTAAAGTTCTTTTAATCAACCAGTAAGTCATTAGCATACTTGGAAGGTTCCAAGAATGGTGCACATTTAAAGTAATTTTTTAAAAAATCTCATATTGTGGAAAGACCAGGAAATTAGGCAGCTCAGGTGAAGAGATGGCCAAGTCATGATAAGCAGTGCCAGGCCTATTAGTACATGCTGGAACACACATACACCCCAGCTTGCAGCCTCCTCCAGTGCACTGTAGCCCAGGCAGTTTTGGGTTCTTACCTCAAAGGGGTCAAGAGTGAGTTACACCCTCCATTTTTGGTCTTGTTGGCTTTAATCACTGGGGAAACAAACTTACATGAAATTGCCCACCTCAGCCAGGCTCAGTAGCTCAGCCTGTAATCTCGCACCTTTGGGAGGCTGAGGTGAGTGGATTGCCTGAGCCCGCGGGTTCGAGACCCGCCTGGGCGGCGAGACCTCATCTATACAATAAATCAAAAAATTAGCCGGGTGTGGTAGCGCATGCCTGTAATTCCGGCTACTGGGAAGGCTGAGGCGGAAGGATCGCCGGAGCCCAGCAGGTCGAGGCTGCAGTGGCCGGGAGCGGCCACTGCACTCCAGTCTGGGCGACAGAGTGAGAATCCAACTCAAAAAAGAAAAAAAAAAAGAGAAAAGAAATTGCCCACTTCTCTTGGAAGGAACACAATTTCACTTCTCCATATGCCCAGATACATTAGATAGCATATTCTCTACATCATTAAGAATAAATGGCTGACTTTTCACACTTATCTTCTGCCCTAAGAGTAGCAAATGCTGCCCAGTGCCCTGTCCATCTTCCCATGATACTGCAAGCACCTGTGACTCTCTGCCTGAGGACATCCTTGGGTGACATTAGCAGGGGCGACCCTTGTACATTGGAACCAGAAGTATCGGGAATATTCTCCCTGAACTGTCCCCAATGAGAAAGAGAAGTGGATGAATAAATACCCCCAGCTAGGATGAGCACAGTGGCTCATGCCTGTAATCCCAACACTTTGGGAGGCCAAGGTGAGAGGATACCCTGAGCCCAGGGGTCTGAGACCAGGCTGGTCAACTTAGCGAGACTTCATTTCTACAATAAACTTTTAAAAAATTAGCTGGCGGCTACTCGGAAGGCTGAGGCGGAAGGATCGCCGGAGCCCAGCAGGTAGAGGCTGCGGTGGCTATGAGGTTGCCACTGCACTCCAGCCTGGGCAAAAGAGTGAGACTCCAATTCAAAAAAAAAAAAAAATACTCCCAGCTTCCTTGCTGCCAGGATAGAACATTTGGAGGATTGTCCTAACTATACTTTCTTACAGAGGTCCCCAGCATGGACCAGTTGTCCACAGATGTCTTCAGCTCACACATGTCTTTTATTGACTTCTTTCCCATCCTAGTTCAGTTTCCCTTTTCTTCACCAGTGCTTCTCAGAATTAGCACCCAAATAAACCACCCACACTCAAATGCTCTCCTTGGGGACTCCTGAAAAAACCTAACTGAAAACACAGTCAACTCAACAACTGAAGATCTACTGAAGATCTGGCAGAGTGGGGCCATATAACTCTCTACTAAGTGAGGCATGCCCTGAAATGGCAGCTGAGGGGCAGCATTTGGATCACTCTTACGGATGGTAAAGCAGGGTATGGAGGGGTTCTCCACCAGAAAAGCATTATTGTCCCCATCAAAACACACACATATGCAAACAAAACAAAAGCAACTGGGAGATTCCAGGCAACAAAGTTAGTGGATAGCAAAATGTCATTTCCTTAATCAGTTATCCATTTCTTATTATAATTGCCTAATTTGGGGCAAGCAAATGTTTAAAAAGGGAGGCGGGAAGGATGGTTAAAAGAATCGGAGCTGGCTTTAAGCCCCTTGAGGCAGTCCAGAAGTATAACCATCTGCCCAAAGATAACGGATATGCTAGTAGAAAAATTATTTGTCTCTATTCCCGAATAAAGGTCACCTTTCAGAAACTCGTAGCCAAGGAGTTTTTAATCCAATTTAATATACTGCATCAACTGCAAAACAATAATAACCGCTGTCGGTAACGCGTGTGTGTGTGTGTGCATATATATAACGTTTAAAAGAAATTTTAATTAAGTGGTCTGAACTCAGTAGCTTCACCAATTTATCGGGGATTCTTCACACGAGTGAGACTTTACTATGAATATGGAATTATCCCCCGCTCAAGACCTAAACATCAAGAGATTACCTTAAACACCTGTCCAAAAAGACTGGACGATTTAAAGGCAACAGAGTTCAGGGGAAACGATGATCCGAGACTCAATCATATGGCTCCGAGTCCACGATTAGCACCGTAGCTAGGGTCTACGGTTGACTCTTGGCATTTAAAACGTATTGCCATCATCTGGAACAATTGTTCTCGCCCCTCTCCGAGGAGAACGACCTTTGAAAGCGAAATAGTTTAATGTTTCTTTACTACCCTGGCCTGTAATCCACAGACAATGTCACGCGCCACCACCTAATTTTTGAGAACGATCGAATGCCCTAGCTCAGGCACCCAAGGAAATAAAGAAGCTGCGTGGCTACGAGGACGGACGTCATGTTACATATGAACGCCATGGGCACATCTACGTGAAAACCCTGAGGCAGGAGCTCATGCGAATTCGATGAGGAATTCTGATGCCTGCGACAGGACCGGCGGAGTCTGCGGCACCTAAGAGTCGCTCGGGTGGCGGAACCGCCGATGGATGCCACGAGCAGCCCTGCCATTGATGACGCAGTCCAAAAGGAGCAAGGAATTCTCGACGTTTCCACCACGACGAACTACAGCGTCCCGTGACTCTCCTGGCAGAGGCGCTCCTGTGAGAACTGGTGTCTAGCAGAACTGCGAAAAAGAAGTGTCTACGTCTTCGATATTCTCATTGGTGGCGTGCTCTCGTGCGTACGTCGGCCTTCAATGCCAAACGACAAAGAAACGGCCCGGGCGACACCGCCTCGCCTCCCCTTGGCGAAAGCGCAGGCAGGAGCACAGGAAGTGCAGCCCCGAGCCTCGCGTCCAGGGGGCCAAAGGAACACGAAGCCGGAAATCCGCGGCCAGCGCACATGCGCAAGCGGAGGTGCCGCGACTCTTGTCTTCGCGCCCACTTCCGGTCCAGCCCTCACAGACGCGAAGCCCGGGCCCCTGGCGCGCCACAGGTACAAGTACTTGCAGAAAATTCTGGTAGCGCTTCCTGGGGGCGGGTTTCTGGGTGCCCGTGTTGCCCTAAGGCTGTTTGCTCCAACGCGGACTTGCGGCGTTTTCCAGGACTTTCGATGGATACGACCGACATGGTGCTCGTGCCCCTCACCAACGCACCTCCATTTTCTCTTCTTTCAGGGCCCCTGTGCTCCGTTCCAATGCAGCGAGCTTTGGATCGCGCAGAGCATATCATTCAAGGTGCCCGGCAGAGACCCCCTGAAAGGAAATACCGGTGGAGTGGGGAAAAAACGCTACATCAAAAGCTGTATGACATTTATGTTGAAGAATGTGGAAGAGAGCCTGCGGGTATGCCGGAACTAAGGAGCAATGTAAATTTGTTGGAGAAGCTTGTTAGGAGAGAGCCGTTGCCCTGTTTAGTGGTCAGCCTGTACCCCGGCAATGAGGAGTACTCGCTGATGCTCCGGGGGGAAAATGGATCCCCTTCCGAGATCATTCAACTGCCTTATGAAGAAAGGGAGTTGCTCGAATACTTGTATGCAGAAGAACTACCTCCTGTTTTGGTTGACGTCCTGGACAAATCCCACATTAACATCTTTCACTGTGGGTGTGTCATCGCAGAAATACGCGACTACAGGCAGTCCAGGAAGAGGGGACCTCCCGGTTACCAAAGCAGGCATGTTCTCTTACGCCCCACGATGCAGACTTTAGTCCGTGATGTCCAGTCAATGACCAGGGATGGCCAGAAATGGACCCAGGAAGACAGACTTCAGCTTGAGAGCCAACTGATCTTAGCTACAGCTGAGCCGCTGTGTCTGGATCCTTCTGTAGCAGTCACCTGCACTACCAACAGGCTGCTGTACAACAAGCAAAAGATGAACACCGGCCCGATGAAACGGCACTTCAAGAGGTACGCGTGGCCCTCTCTCAGTCAGCAGCAGGAGCCGTCTGGTCGTCCACCTCCACCTGAGCTAAGAGTTTTGACTTCTGGCAAAAAAGGCAAAGGAAGAAAAGCAGGTCAGCATCATGACCTGAAAATTTCTAAAGCCGGAAACTGTGTAGAAACGTGGAAACGGAGACCCTGCGACTTGGCCACACCTTCTCAAGTGGATGTGGAGAAAGATGCTAAAGGGAAACGGTCTGTCAGATCTCATCACTCACGACCAACCGTCTGGCCAGCCCGGGGGGTACAAGATGATTGTGGATCCCAACGTGAGGCTGGCGGCCAGTCCCGGGCAGCAAAGCCGAGCACCGTGCAGTCCCTTCGCGACCCACTTATCTCTGGTCAAACATGGCCATCGAAAAAAGCCACGTGGAAGAGTCCGAAGTCTCCCCTCCCCTCCTTCCTAGATGACCACTCATATGTTCTCAGGCCTGGGTCAGAGACAGATGCCAGGAGGGCAGTCAGACAGCACCGGGAATCGGTGCAGGGCAAAGCCAGAGGTCCAGGCAAGATGTCACACAGCTCCAGCCGCCCAGCCAGTGGCAGTCAGCTCTCTTCAGCGGAAACACCGGAACCGCCTAAACCCACGTCGGTCCAGTCTTCAGTACCGGGGAAGGAGGTGAAACATCCCCCTCCAGCCATCCTACTTTCCTCAAGCTCAGGAAAGAGCTCTTCTGGTAACACTTTTCCTCCACAGCAGGCAAGCAGCTCTCTTCCATCTCCATCCCCTGCTGGTGCTCATGCTCCTGCAGCAGCAAGTCTTTCTCGGAAGTCCTCCGTCGATCTCAAGCCAGTTAGCGGGCTTCTTCCCGCTGTCCAGTCCCCTGCCAGCTCCTCAAAAACAACCCCAGCCACCCATGTCACGGCTTGGCCAGGTGCCACTGGCCTCGAGGTCATCAGTGTGAAGGGCCCGGTCCTCGGGGCTCAGACTCTGGGGAGTGGTTCAAACCCCGTGTGGGGCCAGACCACCGGTGCCCTGGCACCTACCCACGTCAGTGCAGGCAGCCCTCGGTTCTCAGGAGGTCCACTACCAAACGCACAGCCCGGTGCAGTGCAGGCACCTTCTCAAGCTCACGTCCAGTATTTTTTAAAAGCTCCCTCAGGTCTCAAGCCCTTGACTCTACTCCAGGTTCCACCTGGTTCCCTCATTTTGGCCACCGAGCAGCAGCAGTTGTACCAGTTGGG
>NW_007252829.1:0-689 GCF_000164805.1 Carlito syrichta
TTCGCTAGATAGTTAAGTCAGCTGGCTAGCTAGGCAGCAAACCAGTTTAGTCAGCTAGATAAGGCAGCTGGTTAGTTAGTAAAGTCAGTTAGTTAAGTCAGCTGGCTAGCCAGTTGCCTAGCAATTGAGCTGGCTAATTTAGGCAGGTACCTAGCCAGATGGCTAGCTAGTTAAATAACCTAGTTAAGTCAGCACGCTGGATAGCAGGTTAGCTAGGTATGTAGGTGGTTAATTCAGCTGGCAAGCCAAGGGATTATATAGGTTGGTAGCTAGTTAAGTCAACTGGCTAGCTATCAAACTATCTAGTTTTGTCAGCAAGTTATGTCAGCTTGCTATCCAGCTGCCTAGACAGGTAGATAGATACTTAAGTCTGCTGTTTAGCCAGCTGGCTACTTCAATAAGTCAGCTAGATAAATCAGCTGGATAGGCTGCTGGCTACATATGTAGCTATGAAATTAAATCAGTTGGCTAGCCAGCTGGACAGCTAGTTAAGTCAGCTAGTTTACTCAGCCAGCTAACTAGCTGGTTAGCTAGTTAAGTCAACTCATTAAGTCAGTTGTCTATCTGGAAAGCTGGCTATACAGATGGCTATAGAGGTAGAGAACTAGTTAAGTCAGCTGGCTATCTGGTTAAAAAGCTAGTTACATCAGATGGGTAACCTGCTGGCTCGCTAGTGTTTTCAGCTAGTT
>NW_007252829.1:1944-5507 GCF_000164805.1 Carlito syrichta
AGCTAATTAAATCAACTTGTTAAGAAAGCTGGCTATCCAGATGGCTATAGAGGCAGAAAGCTAGTTAAGTCAGCTGGCTAGCCAGCTGGATAACTACTAATGCCAAGTAGTTTAATCACCTGGCTGGTCAGCTGCCTAGATCGTTAATCAACCAAAATCAGCTGACTAAACCACTGGCTAGCTAGTTGTCACCTCGTTAAGTCAGTTGGCTAGCTAGCTCTATATCTAGTTAAAAAGTTAGTTGTCTAGACAGCTGTCTGGCTAGCTATTTTAGCTATAAAGCCAGCTGGTCAGCTATTTAAGTAAGCTAGTTAAGTCAGCTGTATTGCCAGCTGGCTAGCTAGGTAGCCAACCAGTTAAGTCAGCTAGTTAAGTAGTCTTGCTTGCTAGACAGCTAGCTAGGAAGCTAGCTAGTTATTTCACCTGGCAAAGTCAGCTGGTTTCTAGGTAGCTATCTAGTTGTCAGTTGCTACGTCAGCTTGCTAGCTAGTTAAGTCAGCTGGCTAGCCTCCTGCCTAGCATGGGGCGCTAGCTAGTTAAGTCAGCTGGCTTGCCAGTTGGTTGGCGAGTTAAGTCACCTAGTTAACTCAGCTCACTAGCCAGTTGGTTAGCTAGGAAGCTAGGTAGTTAAGTCAGCTGGCAAGCCAGAGGGATAAATCGGTAACTAGCTAGTTAATTCACCTGGCTAGCCACCTGTCTAGCTAGTGATGTGAGCTAGTTGAGTCAGCTGCCTAGCCAGCTGTCTAACTAGTTAAGTCAGCTAATTGACTGAGCTGGCTATCTGACTGGCTAGCAGGCTAAGTCAGCTAGTTAGTTTTTAGTGGCTAACCAACTGGTTAGCTAGGTAGATAGCTAGTTAAGTCAGTGATTTAAGTTAGCTGGCTAGTAGGTTGGCTAGCTAGGTGGATAGCTAGTTAAGCCAGTTGGTTAGCCATATGGCTATCTAGTTAAGTCAACTAGTTATGTCAGTTTGTTAGCCACCAGGTAGTTTGGACGCTGACAAGTTAAGATGGCTGGTTAGCAGGCTGATCAGATAGGTGGCTAGCTAGTCAGGTAGGTGGCTAGCTAATCAGCTAGCTAGTCATCTTGCTAGTCAGCTAGCCAGTTAAGTCTGCTAGATCATCAGCTAGCTAGTCAGCTAGATCGTTATGTCAGCTAGCCAGCTAAATAGTCAGTTGACTAGCTAGTTAAGTAACCTAGTTAAGTCACCTGGCTAGACAGCTGGCTCACTAAGTGACTAGTTAGTTATGTCAGCTGTCCAGCCAACTGGTCAGCTATTTAAGTAAGCTAGTTAAGTCAGCTGTATTGCCAGCTGGCTAGCTAGGTAGCAAACTAGTTAAGTCAGTTGGCTAGCCTGCTGGTTAGCTATTTAAGTCAGCTAGTTAATTCAGTTGGTTTCCCAGCTGGCTAGCTACGTAGCTAACTAGTTAAGTCAGCAGGATAGCCACCAGGCTATCTAGTGTTGTCAGCCAGTTATTTCTACTGGCTAGACAGCTGGCTAACTGGTTAAGTCTAGTTGATTCTGCTGGCTAACCAGCTGGCTAGCTGGTTAAGTCAGCTAATTCATTCAAGTGGCTAGCCAACTGGCTAGCTAGGTCACTGCTAGTTTAGTCAGCTGACTAGCCAGCTCCTACCTGGTTAATTCAGCTGGTTAAGTCAGCTAGCTAGCCACCTGGCTAGGTAGGTAGCTAACGAATTAAGTCAGCTGGCTAGTCGGATGGCCACCTAGTTAAGTCAGTGTGTTAAGTGAGCTGACTAGACGGATGGCTAGCTAGATGCATACCTAGTTAAGCCAGCTGGCTAGCCAGATGGCTATCTAGTTAAGTCAGCTAGTTAAGTCAGTTTGTTAGCTGGCTTGCTAGCTAGGTGGCTGGTAAGTTAAGCCAACTGGTTAGCAGGTTTATCAGATAGGCAGCAAGCTACTTAAGCTGGCTTCCTTTCTGGCTGACCAGCAGGGCTGCTGGTTAGTTAGGCCGGCTGTCTCTCCAACTGTCCAGCCAGCAGGCTGTCCAATTAAGCTGGCTGGCTAGCCAGCTGAGCCCACTAGCTGGCTGGCTGGCTCCCTAGCCAGCTAGCCAGTCAGGTAATTAGCTAGTTAAAACAGATGACTAGCAGTCTAGCCAAACAGGCAGCTAGCTACTTAAGTCAGCTGGCTAGCGAACTATCCAGCCTACTTGCTAGTCAGCTAGTAAAGTCAGCTAGGGATCCAACTAACTAAGTCAGCCAGCAACTCAGCTAACTATTCAGCTAGCTAGTTAAGTCAGCTAGTTATGCTGTTTGCTAGTCAGCTAGCTAGCTGGTCAACTAGATATGAAATTAAGCTAGATAGCTAACTAGCCAGTTAACTAGCTAGTTAAGTCAGCAAGCTAGACAGCTAGATAATTTGTTGGCTATGTGGTTATGTCAGCTATATATCCAGCTAGCTAGTCAGCTAGCTAGTTAAGTCAGCTAGCATATCAGCTAGTTATTTAGCTAACTAGTCAGCTATCGACTCAACTAGCTGGTCATCTAGCTAGTCGGCTCGCTTGATTTCCATCAGGTCAGGTTACTAGTTGGCTCCCTCACTTCGCAACCGTTCAGCAAACCAGTCAACTCGCTTGCCAGCCAATAGGTCAGCTAACTTGTTGGCTCACTCTCAGGCTAATCAGGTTAGCTAGCTAGTCGGTTTGCTCACCAGCCAGCTAGATAAGTCAGTTCACCAGTCGGGTCATTAGCCACCTGACTAGTTAAGGCAGCTCATCCGTCGACTAGTTAAGTTGGCTCACCGGTCGGCTCACTCACTGGCCTACTAAAGTCCTCTGAGAAATTGGCTCACTCGACAGTCGACTAAAGTCAGCTGAGCAGTTAGCTCACTCGCTGGCCGACTGGTTAAGTCAACTTTCCAATCGACTCACTCGACAGCCAACTAGTTAAGTCAGCTGACCTGTCGGCTCACTAGCTGGACAATTAGTAAAATCAGCTCACCTCTTGGCTTACATGCCAGATGATTAGTTAAGTCAGCTAACAAGTCGGCCGCCTAGCCAGCCAACTAGAAGTGTCAGCAAACTAATTGGCCGAGTAGTGGGCTAACGTGTCAGCTGACATATTAGCTCATCTAAATAGTCACCGACAAGTTAGGCCAGCTAACTAGTTGGCCTAGCAATAGGCTGACTAGTTAGTTCAGCACACCAACCAACCAAATAGTTAACAGAGCTGACTAGTGGGCCAACTCGTCAGCCAACAACTTAAGTCACCTAGCAACTCGTTAAACAACTAGTTAAGTCAGCTAGTTAACTCGTTTACCAACTATTTAAAAGAGGTAGCTAACTCGTTAACCAACTTGCTAAGTCGGCTACCTATCTCATTAGGCAACTAGTTAAGTCAGCTAAATAATTCAGGTAGCTAAGTCAGCTAGCTCACTATTTAGCTAACTATTTAAGTCAGGTACTTAAGTCTGTTAACTAACTAATTATCGTATTAGTTAAGTCAGCTAGTTATTCAGCTAGTTAAAGAGTTAGTTAACTATTTAATTCAGGTATTTAAGTCAACTAGTTAGCTAGTTACATCAACTAGTTAAGCCAGCT
>NW_007252830.1:0-1625 GCF_000164805.1 Carlito syrichta
TGAGATGCCCTGAAAGCTGTAGTAAGAGGGGAATTTATATCCCTACAAACACACATGAAGAAAATGGAAAGGAACAGAAAATTCACAACCTAACAAGCCACCTAAAGAAGTTTGGAAAAAACAAGACCACAAAAACCCTAATTTCAGCAGAAGAATCCAGATCACCAACATAAAAGCCCAAATCCAGGACATAGAAGACAAAAAGATAATACAAAAAATCAAATGAAACAAAAAGCTGGCTCTTCAAAAGGGTAAACAAGATCGATGGTCCCCTAGCTAGACTGACCAAGAAAAAATGAGAAAAAAACCAAATAAGCACAATCAGAAACACAAAAGATGAAGTCACATCTGACCCTGAAGAAATACAAAAGATCATTAGAGACTACTACGTACACTTGTATGGAAACAAACTTGAAAACCTTAAGGAAATGGAGGACTTTCTGATATCACACAACCTACCTGGGTTGGAATAAGAAGAAATTGAGACCCTAAATAGACCAATAACAATCAAGGAAATTGACTATATAATAAGAAAACTTCCTACAAAAAAAAGCCCTGGTCCAGATGGCTTTCCAGCAGAATTCTACAAGACATTTAAGGAGGAGCTGATACCAATCCTACTGAAGGTATTCCAGGTGACTGAAAAAGATGGAACTCTCCCCAAATCATTTTACGAAGGTAACATCACATTGATACCCAAGCCAGGTAAAGATCCAACAAAGAAAGAGAACTACAGGCCAATATCTTTGATGAACATAGATGCTAAAATTCTCAACAAGATCCTAGCAAACCGGATTCAGCAATACATCTCAAAAATCATCCACCATTATCAAGTAGGCTTCATTCCTGGCATGCAAGTCTGGTTCAACATTCATAAAACCATAAATGTAATTAAATACATCAACAGATGTCAAAACAAAAACCACATGATCATATCACTAGATGCAGAAAAAGGTTTTGATAAAATCCAGCACCCCTTCTTGATAAAAACCCTTGAACGTCTAGGCATACGGGGAACATACCTCAAAATAGTAAAAGCCATCTACGAGAAACCCACAGCCAGCATACTCCTAAATGGACAAAAATTGGAACCAATTCCCCTGAAAACTGGAACTAGACAAGGATGCCCACTCTCTCCCCTCCTGTTCAACATAGTATTGGAAGTCCTGGCTAAAGCAATCAGAGAAGAGGAGGCAATCAGAGGTATTCAAATAGGAAAAGAGGAAGTCAAGTTATCTCTCTGTGCAGATGATATGATGGTGTACCTTGAAAACCCAAGAGAATCTGTCAAAGCTCTCCTTACATTAATAAAAGTCTTTGGCAAAGTCTCAGGATACAAAATAAATGTACAAAAGACAATCGCATTTCTCTACACCAATAATAAACAAACAGAAACCCAAATAAAAAACACAGTTCCATTCACAATAGCCACAAAAAAAATGAAATATCTTGGCATCTTCCTAACCAGAGACGTGAAAGACCTTTACAATGAAAATTACAAAACACTGCTCAAAGAAATCAAAGCTGACATGAACAAGTGGGAAAATATCCCATGCTCATGGACCGGAAGAATCAACATTGTGAAGATGTCCATCTTACCTAAGGCAATCTACAAATTCAATGCA
>NW_007252830.1:1995-14008 GCF_000164805.1 Carlito syrichta
GAGACCTAAATGTAAAACCTCAAACCATAAGAACCTTAGAAAAGGAAGGAAATACTCTCATGGAAATCGGAACTGGCATCCAATTCCTATACAAAACCCGAAATCCACAGGACTTAAGAGAGAAGATAGACAAATGGGACCTTATTAAACTGACAGGCTTCTGCAAAGCCAAAGAAACCATCAAGAGAGCAGGGAGACAGCCTACAGACTGGGAAAAAGTATTTGCCAACTCTAGGTCTGACAAAGGCTTAATATCCTGGATCTACAAGGAACTGAAACGTACTGAAAAGAAGAAAACAAACAACCCCATTATAAAATGGGCAAAAGATATGAACAGACACTTCACAAAAGAAGACATTCGAGCAGCCAACAAACACATGAAGAAATGCTCAACCTCACTAATCATCAGGGAGATGCAAATCAAAACCACACTGAGATACCACCTAACTCCAGTCAGAATGGCAATTATCAACAACTCAAAAAATAACAGCTGCTGGAGAAGGTGTGGTGAAAAGGGAACACTTCTACACTGTTGGTGGGAGTGTAAACTAGTGCAACCTCTGTGGAAAGCAGTATGGCGATTCCTAAAAGCTCTAAAAATTGACCTTCCATATGACCCTGCAATCCCCCTACTGGGAATATACCCTGAAGAACACAAATCACTCTATAAAAAAGATACCTGCACACGTATGTTTATCGCAGCATTGTTCACAATAGCAAGAACCTGGAAACAACCATGCTGCCCATCAAAAGAGGACTGGATTAAAAAATGTGGTATATATACATGATGGAATACTACGCAGCCATAAAAAAGAACAAAATCATGAATTTCGCTGCAACCTGGATGGAACTAGAGTCTATAATACTGAGTGAGCTCTCACAAAAACAAAGATCTGAATATCACATGTTCTCACTCATATAATGGACCTTGAACATCCAATGAAATACTATAAGAAAATGACTGATGGTACTGGGAAACTATGGGGGGGAGGGGGATGGGATTAACAGTAACAAATATCTGTCAGGGGATGGGAAAACACCTCTTATTAACAGGGTGCCTGAATGAAACGTAATTGTACACCTAACCCTTAACTGTACCCCACAAAACCATAATAAAAAATACTGATTAATAAAAAAAAATAGACAAAACACAAAAGAAAAGAAAACAAAATTAAATAAGCAGAACAACAAAAAAACCACTTTTTGGACACCTTTGAAGCTAGAAATTTCCTTGTGTCACTATGATTAGTCAATAGAATGTTTTCCATTAAGCTTCTTCTCATTCTTCTTAAGTGTAACATGGGTGCATAATTTAATCCTATAATCCCTAGAGTTTTTAAATAAAGAGACTTGGCCAAATAGCTCAAAATAGCAAGATGAAAAATAATTTCAAAACAGTGTAAATAAAGGAAAAACAATGGGGAACACACTCTAGGTGACAGTCATCTTTCCAAGGAGAAGAAGGGGGCATCAGGGTTTCCTAAAGTAGAATGGAATGTGAAGTGGAAAGGAAAAACTCATGTGGAGTCTCTGAAACAGAAATTGTTCTACAAAAAGACACCTGCACATACATGTTTATTGCTGCACTATTTCCAGTAGCAAAAACATGGAACCAAGCCCACTCACTATAGAAAGTAGACTGAATTATGAAATTGTGGTAAATATTTAAGATGGAATATTACACAACCATAAAAAAGGACAAAATCATAGACTTCCCAGGAAATTGGGTGAGATTGGAGATGAAACAAAAGATAGGTAGAAAAAACGAGTAGGCAGACAGATAGCAGCGTCCTCTGGAAACAACGTAGTGAACTCCTGGCAGACTCTCAGGCTCAGCATTGGTAAGCAAGCTCCCTGCAAGTCTCTCAAAGTCCTCACTGCTGGGATTGAAAAACACCCAATCAGAACAGCAGCACCTCACAGCTAGTGCGAGCCAATCAACTTGGACTTAGGGCTACATAAGCGTCAGGTTTTCGGCCCCAGATGGGCAATCCCTTCGGGTCCCCTCCCACCAGGGGAGATTTTCTGTCCTCTCAATAAATCCTGCTTACTCACTTTCTGGCCATCCTTGTCCCTCATTCTTCTTGGACATGAGACAAGAACGTTGACCCTAAAGAACTGCAACCTGAAGAGCTGCAGAAAGATCATCGAAATTGAAAAGTCATGAACCCCAGAGGCTGGCTTGCCAGCCAACAGAGCCAGCTGAACCAGGAGAGCTGCTGGAGGAAGGCGAGATTCTGAAGCTGAGGCACCCAGGGGACTAGGCCTGCCAGCCCTCCCAACAAGCAACACTCTCAGGGCTTGGCTAGCCCGCTCATTAGAGCCAATACCCTGGGGGCTAGGCTTGCCAACCCCACCCCCAAATCGCAACTCTCTGGGCTTGGCTTGCCATTCCATTAGAACTGACACTTGTGGGGCTAGGCTTACCAGCCCCTCCACGACCCTCCCTGGGACTTGGCTGGCTGACACTCTTGAAGCCCAGGCTTACCTGAAAAATCGACACCAGAGACATCATTCTTAGCCACCTATCACAGAAACAAAGAACAAAATACCACATGTTTGTACTCGTAACTGGGATTTGAACATTAACCACAATAGCACAAAGGAGGGATCAGCAGTTTTGGGACACTATGGGGGATGAGGGAAGGGGTATGCAGCAACACAAAGGATACCTAATTCTAAAGCAAGGGAAGTGAGGACATATTGGAGGTCCCAAACTTCACATGCACATGCCTTACACATGTACCTAATCCTGATTTATATCCCACACTTTTCTAATGAAATAAAGTGAAAAAGTAAATATATTTTAAAAATAAATCAAATAATGTGCTAAAAGAAAACAAATCTCATCTGAGTGTTTTTAAACATAATAGTGAAAAAAATGTTCCTAGATTAATGCTTTAAGTAGGGTACATTTAAAGGTATTTCTATTAAAAGAAACACCATTGTAATGGATTGATGTATTTTAGTAAATGAATGCACTATTTGATAGACATAAAATATGTTTGTGAATAAATTTTATGAAATAGATAAAATTAAGGAGGGAAAAAGAAGATCTGTTCCATAATCTGCTTTTGGTGCACAATGGGATTTTGAGAAATAATTTTTTGCAGAGTCCTCTACTTTTCAATCCTTCTTTTTTTTGTGTTCTTAGAAGTTCCATGTTTTTGTGATACAACGAAAGTGATTTCTTTGGGGGGGGTCCTTTTCCTTTTGTCATTAGCATGGAAAATAAAAACAATTAATGTACAATACATTATTCCAATTAGAAATTATAGATACAGACAAATTAACTGTGTTCCCCAAATCATGACATTTTACTTTTACAACACATTCAAGTAATCAAATTTTGCATGCCTTCATATTCTAAGTAATTATCTATTAAATATAGATTATAAAGAGATAAAAAATGAAGTAGTAAATAAAATATTTCCCATAATTATATGAAGGAAACAAAGAAAATCAAATCGAATAACACATGTACTTTGAAAGCAAAAATAATTAATCCAGCATGGGGACATTTATGCTATTCATGAATTATTACTTACTCCATAGATGATCCACTTTGGATTTCCCAGAACATTAAGAATTAAAAGAACATTCTCAGAACATTCAAGTTCAAAATGGAAGTACCACATTATATCATTTTTATGACTAAAAAGAATGATTGCTTTAATGGTTGAGACTGTTACCTAATTCTAAGTTATCTCAAGAGTATACATTTGATACTGCCCTGAATTCCTTTAATGAAGGACAATATTTAGAAGTCAAGATTTGGAGCTATTTTTACACATTGTTATCAGGATACCAATGCTTCCAGATCTTCTCAATGAACAGAGCTAGGAGATATATGTGTGTATGCATGCATATATATATCCATATAATATACGTACATTTATGTAAGTCTATGCCATTCACATATACACTGAAAAATATGGGTTATATGTTAATATCCATAACACTGGCATCACTGTAGTTTTCTTTCTATATTTGTAAATTTCTGTATATCTATAAACTTCTTCTGCATCTTTTAGAAACCCAACTTTCATTACTTCCATTATCACCAATAATTTAACTTAATGGAACCAAGTTTCATTCATTTTTATCTGAACATCAAATTTAATGGACTTTAATTTTTAGAGTAGTTTAAGATTCACAGAAAAATAAGAGGAAAGTACAGAGATTTTCCACATACTCCCTGACTCCATGCATGCATAGCCTCCTCCATGACCAGGGTTTCCAAGAGTTTTACAACTTCAAATTTTTTGAGCCTACATTGGCATATCATCACCTATGCCCATAGTTTACATTGGAGCTCATTCTTGGTGTTGCATACCACATTTGAATGTTTTTTTGTTTTATCTGGCAACCCTTCCTGTGCACAATCAAGTCTTCGGGTTGTCATTGCCATGTCTGTGAGACACAAATGCTCTCCCCCTCCATACTCAGGCTCTGACACCTGTGCTGATGTGCCTCTGTGATGTTGTCACTCTCCTCACTTTGCTTAGACTCTGACAATTGTCCTAGTGTGCCTCTCGATCTGGATGCTTTACTCATCCTGCTCAGGCTCTGAGACTCCATGCTAGTCCTCTACTCTGTAGACTTAAGAACTGGCTTACCTCATCCTGCACCTAATGCTTCCCCTCCACACTTAGATCTATGCTTTCCTTCTGCTGTCCAGGTTATGACTCCTATGTCGGGCCAATTTGTCATAAGAAAGCAGGTTCCATCACTCCACATCTGCTTATCTCTCACATTATACCTTCCTCTCTGTACTCAGACACCAACTCTTCATGGTGGTCCACCCTTTGTGGATTTCCTTCTTATCCTTACTGGGTTCCAATATTCTGCATCTGGCTACCATATCTTACTACCATAGCTATGGAACATAGACTTCTGTTGTTTCACCTAATGGCATTAAAACTGTGTTTGTTTTTAATTTGAGGGAGAGTAGAGAAGAGAAAAAAATGAAAACTAGCAAAGATTTGCATATGAAATGATAAAAATATAAAATTTATGATATTAATATATTACAACACTAAAACTCAGATAGGAAATTGGCTGAATAGAGGGGCAAGGGCACAAGTGCCTGAGTAAACATTTTTGATGGTAGAGTTAAATTATGATAATTTCTTTGTCAGAGGCAGCAAAGTTGATCATGAAGGAGTGAATATTGCTTATTTAATGAGTAGAAACTACACTTTAAGAGGATGGCTCCTATGTTGCTGGCCTTGATTACTGCTTAGAATTCAGCAAAACCATGATACTAGGAAGGAAAGCAGCGTGGAGACAAGAAGGAAATTCAGCATTAGACACACCACAATTGACATCTTATGGACATCCACAATCTAGGCAATGGAAAGGTATTTTGTTGCTGTTGTTTGTATTTTTTTTAGTAATAAAAAAACAGAAGTAAATTTGCATACTGTAACAAGAATTTTTCAAACTATGCAGAAAAAAGTTTAGACAATGTGCTGCTTTGGTTTAGCTTAACTGGTGACATTCCAATTAAAGTCAAATTTCAGATAAAGGATGAATATATTTTTAGTAAAAGTATATTCTAAATACTGCATGGGACATGCTTATACTAAAAATCATTTATTGTTAAATGCAAGTTTAACTGGATGTCCTTCATTCTTATTTGATAAATCAGGCAGCCCTTTTATTAGAAGATATGGGGAAATATATTGATAGGTTTTTTTTTCACTTTATTCCTTTTGCCTACAATAGCTTCAATATGAGATTTATAATGACTGAAAATGCTAAAATCTATGACTTTTTTTCAGGTTACATTCTATGTGAGTTTTTAAAAACTAAAATTCAGTCAGAGAAATGCTGCAGTTATATGAAATTCTGGCTTTTCACTATAAGTTATTCATACACAAACACACCAATTAATACCTGAAAGCCCTCTCCAGTCCTTAACAATATTATTTAGTACATTTGAGTATTGATAACACAAGAGAGGACAATGAAACAATTTTGTATCTAAAAATAAAATTGAGCTCTTGAGTTATAATGATGATCAAATCGTGACTTAACACAATATCATAGACAACTGCCAGCTAGAACAAGCTCGGAAAAAAAGTGATTGGGAATTGGATCATTGATGTTAGAATGAGCAAAATACAAAAAATTACACACATACAAAAAAAGTTTAAAACCTAGTGTTCTAAGGTGACATTAACGACTTTACAGAGTGGTGTAGATTCTTTTAACACAGAAAGGTCAAGTCTGATAAAATCTAATCTGTCATAATATTTCAGGAACCCATCAAAAGCAAATCTAGAGAAAATAGGGCCCAGGTTTATTGTTGGTAATTATTTCAAGGAGGAAGCAACGGAGCAGAAGCCGATGACCACATTCAAACATCAAAGCCAGGTTATAATTAATATTCGGTGATGGAAGTTATTTGCGTTCTATTTTTTGAGGTATATTGGTCATGACCAAATGAGCTGGCAAGAATGAAAGAAAATTTACCCTCCAGTATGATTATAAAAATTGAGTGTGGGAAAGTATTGACTATCCAAAAATAGGATGAAAATAGAAATAACAGAAACTTCTTAATACTTTTGCTTTTTGATACGTCAGATTAGAGATTAATTTAATAAAAACCACAATTTTATCAAGTGGTCTTATATATATGTACTTCAAGTTTCAGAAAGGAATCGTGTGGGGGTTAAAAAAATCAATAGTCAAACTAAGAAATTACAACAAAGAACACATGGCCAAAAATGCCTAAAATATTTGATATATAGCCTTCACAGCAAAGATTTTGATAATTTGTATTCAAATATCATATAACTCATATATTGCCGGACTTGGTGGCTCAGCCTGTAATCCCGCGCCTTTGGGAGGCTGAAGTGAGTGGATTGCCTGAGCCCACGGGTTCGAGACCCGCCGGGCAGCGAGACCTCATCTCTATAATAAATCAAAAAATCAGGCGGGCGTGGTAGCGCATGCCTGTAATTCCGGCTACTCGGAAGGCTGAGGCGGAAGGATCGCCGGAGCCCAGCAGGTCGAGGCCGCGGTGGCCGGGAGTGGCCACTGCACTCCAGTCTGGGCGACAGAGCGAGACTCCAACTCAAAAAAAAAAAAAAAAAAAAAAAGAACATGCTGATAAGCAAATATGAAAATCTTCTGTACTTGGAATCAATTTTTTGTTGAAATTGATAATTTGACACTCTATATGTATGTGTGTGGGCATGTATGGGTGTTTTATAATACTTTTGAAAATAAGATTATTTAGGAAAACAAAAATAATCTGAATCAATTAATGTATCATCTATTTTCTTTTACTAGTGGACAAGTTAGATATTATATTTTTCTAATAATTTTTTTGTATAATATGTAATGCCCTGTATATATTGTCAAAAGAGAAACATTAAAAGTAAAGCTGATTTTATCACTGACCATCAAACACAAAGCATACCTCTACAATGGAGGTACAGATTATTTTACACTTTCCATACTATGCAAAATCTAACACCTATAGAATCAAACCCCTTAATTTTCTCTGTGGTATGAGAGTATGTCAGACAAAGTTCTTTCTCTTTCTTATAAGATTTGTAATAATAAAATGAAAACATTTCAAGGGCTCCTTGAATTACTTACATATTCCACATTAAATATAGTTGCACCTCAAAAAGAGCACTCTCAGTCTGCTGGATATTTATGACTTGATAACTTCTAGAAATACTTCAGAAAAGGTCATAGAGTTTAAGGTACTCTTGTATTTCTTTGTTTTTTCTAAGATCAAGACAATTACATGGAAAGAGAAAGATTCTTGAAGTCTAACATACACATAAGTAAAAATGCATAAAACACCCAATAGTCTGATAGATGTTAAAATATTTTTACTGTAAAAGCACCTACTGGCCTTTAGGTTCTATTCATGCTTATGTGAATATAATAAACTGCTGTGTTGTCTTCCTACTTTTATCATTGGTTCTTGTATTCTCTCCACTTTTAATTTCAGATTATTTTAAATTATCATATTCAACTGTATGAAATGAAACAGGAATGCCGTGATCTCTTTGATGAACAAAATATACATTTTGAGCCATCTGCTATTGCTGTTTTAATTTACATTCAATTTATACATAAGTAATATAAATAATGTGAATATGACTTATATGTTAAATTTTATGTGTTTACATGTAATAATATATGTTTTGTGTGCTCTCAGTAGCATGTGCTGTGTTTGAATTTTTTAATTGAAACAATTATTTTATATATTTATAAGGGGCACATGATATATTGATACATGTATGCAACAGTTAATGATCAAATCAAGGTATTTAGGTTATCTATCACCTAAAACATTTATCATTTCTTTGTGCTGGGAACATTTTAAGTCATCTTTTCTAGCCAATTTGAAATGGGCAATAAATTGTTAACTATAGTCACCCTACTGTTCTAGTGAACACTAGAACTTATTATTCTATCAAAGTATATATTTTTATTTATTAAACAACCTCTCTTCATCTCTCCTCATTCACATATACCCTTTCCAGAATCTGCTAACTTTCATTCTGTACTCTACTTTCATGAAGTCAGCATTATAAATCCCATATATGAATGAGAACATATGATATTGGTCTATCTATGCTTGACGTATTTAACTTAACGTGATGACCTCAAGACCTGTGAATGATAAGATTTTGTGCTTTTTTTCTGGCTGCATAATATTCTTTTGTGTACATATAACACCTTTGCTTCACCATTCATTTGTTGATGGACAATTAGGTTGATTACATATGTAACATACTGTAAATAGTGCTACAGTAAAAATGAGACAGCAGGTATCACTTTAATTCTGATTTATTTTCTTTTAGATAAATTCTCACTAGTGGGATTGCTAGACAATATAGTAGTTTAATGTTAACTTTTTAAAGAAAACTCCGTGCTGTTTTTCATAATGGCTGTACTAATTTATACTCCCACCAACAGTGTATCAGAGTTTTCTTTCCATAACGTTCTTGCCAGAATTTTTTTTGTCTTTTTAATAATAGCCATTCTAACAGTTGTGAGATGATATTTGATTGTGGTTTTGATTTGCATCTCCTGGGTGATTGTCGATATTGAAAAGTTTTTCCCGTTTTTTTTTTTTAGATTAGAAAATATAGTTTACTTAGAGAGTAAATTAGTGAGAGAGAAAGGAGAGGAGATTCACCTCCCCAAGGTAGGAGAAGAGGTCAAAGTTAGGAAAACGTGGCCTGACCATAACTCAAAGAGCCATGTGGACACACCAGAGTTTAACAAAGCAATGGCGTGAACATTTTTTCATATACCTTTTTGCCTTCTGTATGTTTTATTTTAAGTCATGTCTATTCAGGTTCTTTCCCTATTTTTTAATGAAGTTATATAAATTTTTGTTTTTGTCCTTGCTATATAGTTGGTTGGTTTACTTATACATTCTGTATACTTGCCACTTGACAGATGAAGAATTGGCAAATATTTTTTCTTTCCACAGATTGTCTCTGCACTCTGTTAATTATTTCCCTTGATGCGCACTTTTTTAGTTTAATATAGTTTCATTTGTCTATTTGTTTGTTAATTGCCGGTGCTTTTAAAGTCTTAACCATAAATCATTTTATAGATCAATTTATTGAGATGTTTCCTCTATGTTTTCTTTTGTAGGTTTTCAGTTTCAGGTCTCATTTTTAGGACTTTAATCCATATTGAGTTAATTTTTGTATATGGTGAGGGATAGAGGTCTAGATTTATTCTTCTGAATATGAATATGCAGTTATATAAGCACTATTTTTTGAAGAGGATGTGTCCTTTTTCTAATATATGCTTTTGTCACCTTTGTGGGAAATTGGTTGCCTGTAAATATGTAGATTTATTTATCTAGTCTGTATATTGGTTTATGTGTTTATACTAATACCATATTCATTTGTTTACTAGAACTTTGTAGTGTATTTTGAAGTCAGATAATGTGATACCACCAACTCTGTTCTTTTTGCTCAAGATTTCTTTGTCTACTTGGAGTCTTGTGGTTTTATATAAATTTTAAGATTTTTTTCTATTTCTATGGAGACTGTTGTTGGTATTTTTATAGAAACTCCATTGGATCTATAGATTTCTTTGGTTAGAATAGTCATTATTACAACATATTCATTCAAATATATGACCATGGAATGCATTTACAATCATGTGTGTCCCCTTCAATTAATTTCATTGGAATTTTGTAGTTTTTATTGTAAAGATCTTTCACCTCCTTGGTTAAATTTATTCATATGGTTTTTTAGGGGTTTTTTTGTGTGTAGCTATTGTAAATGGGATTGCTGCATTGATTTATTTTTCAACAAGTTTATTATTAGTGCACAGAAATGCCACTGGTTTTAGTATATTGATGTAGTTTCTTGTAAAGTAACTGGATTTGTTTATCATATCTAAGTGTATTTTGATAGAACATTTAGTCTTTTAAAAATATACAATGACAGCCGGTCTCGGTGGCTCAGCCTGTAATCCCGCGCCTTTGAGAGGCTGAGGTGAGTGGATTGCCTGAGCCCACGGGTTCGAGACCCACCTGGGCAAACGAGACCTCATCTCTACAATAAATCAAAAAAATTAACCGGGCATGGTAGCACGCACCTGTAATTCCGGCTACTTGGAAGGCTGAGACGGAAGGATAGCTGGAGCCCAGCAGGTCAAGGCTGCGGTGGCCGCACTCCAGTCTGTGCGACCAAGTGAGACTGCAACTCAAAAAAAAAAAAAAAAAAATTTGTGTATATACACACACACACACACACACACACACACACACACACAATGACGTTGCCACAAAGAGGTACAATTTGATTTTTTGTTTTACGGTTTGTATGCCTTTCATTTCTTTTCCTTGCATGAACTCTCTGGATAGGACTTCCATTGCTATAGCTAGTAGGAATGGTTAAAGTGAATGTCCTTATATTATTTCAGTTCTTTGAGAAAAGGCTTTCAGCATTTCTTCATTCTGCATCATGTTAGTTATGAAATTGCTATATTGCCTTTATTATGTGGAGCTATGTTTCCTCTCTGCCTAATTTTTTTGAGATTTAAAAAAAAAATTTATTTTAAAAATGCGGGATACAATTCAGGTTTAGGTATACAAATGGTCATTGTACAGGTAAAGTTAGGGCTTCACTTTGGTCTCTACTTTGCCTGATTTTAGATCAGGAACCCTTATCGATGAAATGTGCCCCCCCTCCCCTGGCAGTTTCTCACTACTGACAATCTCTTTCTTATTATGCTATTATGATAGTATTATGATAATTGTTCTGGGTCTGTTTATGACTGAGAACATATAGTACTCAGTTCTTTGTTTCTGTGATAGATCATTGAGTATTATAACCTCTAAGTCCATCCAAATTGCTGTGAGTTTCATTATTTTGTCTTTTATGGCTGCATAATATTCCATCATGTATATGTACCACATTTTTTTTTTATCCAGTACACTTTCTATGGGCGGCACAGTTGGCTCCATGTTTATGCTATTGTGAATAAAGCTGCATGTGTAGGTATCTTTTTTATGTGAGCAAACATGCGTGTACAGGTATCTTTTTCACAGAGTGATTTGAGTTCTTTCCAGTATATTCCCAGAAGGGGAATTGCTGAGTCATATAGAAGGTCAATTTTTAGATCTTTTAGGAGTCACCACACTGTTTTCCATAGAGTTATACTAGTTTACAATCCCATCATCAGTGTAGAAGTGTTCCCCTTTCTCTGCATCCTCTCCAGCATGTGTTGTTTATTTTGAGTTATTGATGATGGCCATCCTGACTGGAGTTAGGTTGTATTTCAGTGTAGGTTTAATTTGCGTTTTTTTGATGAATTGTGAGGCTGAGCATTTTTTCACGTATCTGTTGGCTGCTCATATGTCTTCATTTTAGAAGTGTCTATTCATATCTTTTACTCACTTTTTTAATAGGACTGTTTGGTTTTTTTTGGCACATTTGAGTTTCTTTCTTTTTTTTTTTTTTTTTTTGAGTTGGAGTCTCACTCCGTCGCCCAGTCTGGAGTGCAG
>NW_007252830.1:14028-32851 GCF_000164805.1 Carlito syrichta
GTAGCCGGAATTACAGGCATGCGCTACCACGCCTGGCTGATTTTTTTGATTTATTGTAGAGATGAGGTCTCGCTGCCCAGGCAGGTCTCGAACCCGCAGGCTCAGGCAATCCACTCACCTCAACCTCCCAAAGGCGTGGGATTACAGGCTGAGCCACCGAGCCGGCTAATAAATACAATTTTTAGTTAAAAATATTTTAACAAAGAAAACTCCATGCCCATGTAACTTTACTAGTGAATTCTACTAAATATTTTTAAGTAAATAAATAATACCAATTTTACACGATATTCTAGAAATTATAAGAGAAGTTATTTAATTTTTATTTTTAAGCCAGTATGACTTTATATCAAACAGGAATGGCAATATAAAAAAAGAAAATGAGATAAATATCTTTGATAAATATAGATGTAAAGTTACTCAACAAAGTATTAGCAGACTGAACATAACAGTTTGTGAAAATAACAATGTATCATGACCAAGTTATCATATCATTGTGTAATAAATAAAAGATTGACTTAATATTAGAAAATAAAATATAATTTATATCAACAGAATAAAAAATTTAAAAAGTATTTGGTCGCCTCAAAATATGCAGCAAATCTATTTTAAAAATTTAGATATCTATATAGAATATAAATACTTTAAGCAAACTAGGAGTAGAGGAGATTGCCATAAAAAGGACATATAAAAAAGAAATAAAAGTTTTTATATGATGTTATTAAGACATTATTTAAAGACTCAATGTTTTCCCCCAATGTATGAGAACAACGTAAGCATATCACCTCACATCATTTCTATTCAATAATCTATTGGAACTTTTAACCAGTACAATGAGACAAGAACAAAAAAATTGTGTTCAGTTGTGATGTGAAGATATAAAACTGCCCTCATTTGCCAATTACACAACTATCTATGTAAATAGGCACAAATAATCTAGTTTTTAAAGGCTGCTAGAATTAAAAAATGTTAAAAGAGAATTAAAAGTATTTTAGAAAAGTCAATTTATAAAAATACATTAATTACATTTCTACATATTTATTTTAAACAATTAGAATTTGAAACTTAAAAAAGATACCATTTATACTAGCACCATAAATAAATACCTTACTAACAACCCTAAATAGATAATCAATGCAAAAAATTAATGAGTTCCTCAACTTGATGCTTGACCAAATGGACTTAATAGTTACATACGGAACTCACCACCCAACAACCACAGAATATACATTCTATTCATCACCACTTATTCCAAGATTGACCACACCCTTAGCCATCAATCAGTCATAAATAAATTTCACAAGACTGAAATAATACCATGCACCTTCTCAGACCACAGTGGAATAAAAATAAATATTGCCACCAGGAAGATCCTGCCCAAAACACACAAAGACATGGTCACTAAACAGCATGAAGTGGAACAACTCTGGGATCCACACAGAAATTAAAAGGTTTTTGGAAACAAACAAACAAAAATGACATATTAAAACTTCTAGGATGTCATGAAGACAGTACTAAAAGAAGAATTTATATCTCTAAAAACACACACCAAAAAAATAGAATGATCACAAGTCAATATCCTAATAAATCACCTATGGGAGCTGGAAAGCCAAGATCACCAATACCCTAATTTCAGCAGAATAATCCACATCACCAAAGTAAAAACTTGAATATATGACATAGAAGGCCAAAATACCATAGAAAAAATAAACGAAACAAAAAGCTGGTTCTTTGAAAGGATAAACAAAATCGATGGGCCCCTAGCCAAATTGATCAAGAAAACATGAGAGAAAGCCAAAATAAACACAATCAGAAACATAAAAAATCAAGTCACAACTGACCCTGAAGAAATACAAGAGATTGTCAGTGATTACTATGCACATCTGTATGACATGGAGGACTTTCTGATATTACACAACCTCCCAAGTTTAAAAGTCTTAAGCAAGAAGAAACTGAGACACTAAATATGCCAATAACAACCCAGGAAATCATAAGAAAACAAGCAAACAAACAAGCAAACAAGCAAAAAACCAAAGCCCAGGACCAAATGGCTTTTCAGTGGAATTCCAAAAAACATACAAGGAGGAGCTGATATCAATCCTATTGAAAGTATTCCAGACAATTGAGAAAGACAGAACTCTTTCCAAATCATCTTATGAAGCTGACATCACACTCATATCCAAATCGAGTAAAGATCCAACAAAGAAAGAGAACTACAGGCCAATATTCCTAGTGAACATCAATGCAAACATTTTCAACAAGATTCTAGTAAATTGAATCAAACAACGCATCCCCAAAATGATCCACTATAACTAAGTAGGCTTCATTCCCAGGATACAGGGCTGTTCAACATCTGCAAGACCATAAATGTGCTTCAATACATCAACCGATATAAAAACAAGAACGACATGATGATATTATATGCAGGAAAAACTTTTGACAAAATCCAGCATCTTTTCTTGATAAAAATCCTTGAATACCTAGGCATAGAGAACACATACCTCAAAATTTTGAGTCATATACAAGAAAACCATAGCCAACATATTGCTAAAGGAACAGAAATTTGAAATATTTCCCCTGAAATATTGGCAGTAGCAGATCACTGCCAGGGAAGGAAGGAGGAGGGGCACATAAACACCAATAAGGGTACCTAAATTCAAAACAGGTGAAGTGAGGACCATTTGGAGGCCCAAAATTCACCTGTATGATAACCACTTTTGTACTTAACCCTGAATTGTACCCCACATCTTTAAAATAAAAAAGAATGAATAATTGCTTAGATATTTATCTAACAAACTATGTAACATATCTTTAAGTTCTAAACTTTAAGATACTGATGAAAGAAATAAAAGAAGAGCTAAATAGATGGACAGATATACTATGTTTATATACTGGAAGACTGAATAAATGTAAGACATAAGCTTTCCCAAAGGGATACATAGATTCATTCCAATTCCAAATATAATATAGCCTGATTATGTTATTATATCTGCAATCTAATTATACAAGCTATAGGAAAAGACAAAATATCTAGATTTTTCAAACTTATGTATAAAAAATGAATACAATTATAGGATTCACACTGCATGATTTTGTAATTACTATAAACCCACACTAATCAAATAATGTGGTATTGGTAAAATAATTGATGCATAGATCAATGGAACAGAATAGAGAGTTCAGGAATACACTCACACAAATATTATCAATAATTTTTTACAAATAAGTAGAAAATTCTATAAAAAATACTTTAAAAATTGTGCTACCCAAATTGAGCATTCTGAACTTCAACCCATACCTCACAATTTATACAAATATTAAATAAAAATGGATAGTAAACCTAAATGTTGTCTGAAATCATAACATTTCAAAAAAACACAAGAAATGCTCTCTTATCTTTGTAAAACATATAATTATTTAATAAATACCAAAAGCAAAATTCATTTAAAAATTGTATCAAAAATAAAAATTGTTTTCTCTAAGACAAGAGTAAAAATGCAAACCATAAGCTAGGGGAAAATATCTGCAAGTCATTTATGTGATAAATAACTTATGTTTAAAATATAAAAATAAGTCTCAAAGCCAGTCCTAAGAAAATAAACAGACTTATTATAAAAAAGAAAAAAAACACAAATGACTTAGACATTCAATTAGAAAAGATATATTGATGGTATGTAATATATAAAAACAGACTCTATATTAGTAGCTTTTAGGAAATTGTGAATTAAAATCACAAGGAGTTACAACTACATATCTATTAGAAAGGGAAAATTTGGGGCAAAACCCAACAATTGACCCATTTGCCAGTGGATGCAGAGCACTAGAGAATCTCATCCATTGCTTGTGAAAAAGCAAAATATACTGGTCACTTTGGAAAACAGTTTAAATGTTTCTTATAAAGATAAGCATGCACTTATCACATAACTCAATCCTACTCCTAGGTGTTTACATAGAGAAATAAAAATTTATGTTCATGCAAAAACGTGAATGTAATTTTTTTGCAGTTCATTGTTTTTTGACTTGATGATAGCCATACTTATTGGAGTTGGGTGGTATCTCATTATACTTTTGATTTGCATTTTTCTGATGATTAGTGAAGCTGAAACTTTTTTTCATGTGTTCTTCAGTAGTTCCTCTGAATTCATTGATAACACTACACATTATTTTCATAACTTTTCTAATATAAAGATATCCTGAGGTTGTGATACTTCTACTATAATAGTTGCCATGACTCCTAGCTTTTTATTTCCTGAAACGTTTCTGACATAGAAACCTGTTGCAGGCTATCAATTAGTAGTCCATAGAATATTGAACTAACCAGGAATCAGCCTAAAATTTCTCATAAGATGGAAAAGCAAATTAACTTTAACATTTGATTATCGTAAAATGACTATGCTCATTTTTGAGTACTTTTATTAATGCCTTAATGCTATGATTTAAAGACAAAGTAGTCAACAGAGACAAAATGAAACTATTGATTTAAACCTGAAAACAAATCATGTTTGTTTGACAAACTTATCATGAGTGTTAGTGAATTTCCTAGAGATAAATTAATCGTATTTTAAAATTATTCTATGTTTTTCAATGTAATTGGATTTCACATATAGGATAGAAATATTTTTAAAATAGATAAGGCTTGCTGCCTCTGAGATTTGTTCAATTCAATTGTTTCCTCATTGTATCTCTACATTTTTTTTGTATTATCTACTTTTGTGTTTTTGTTGGTGTTCTCTTTTAATTATTTACTGAGAAACATTTTAAATGCTGCCAAGGAGATCCCAGTGAAATTGAGCCAAGCTTTTTCACTGTAGTGATCAATATGATATTGCGTGAAAAGTCTCATCTTTGTTTCATTTTGTCTACTGCTTAACTCCTGTATTCTGGAATCACCCACCCGATATGCTATTGAGTACAAGTCAGTTTGTCAGCTTCCTGTTTTGGGTAAAACCTTAGGCAATAGTCACCTTTTGAGTATATTTCCCCAACCATTCCAATGGCTAGTCTGATTTTTTGTATGTGCCTTCTCCATTCAGTTACTGCTTTCATTGTTTCTTAATGAAATCATTGTGTAAAGTATGTTTTTTAACTCACTTATAAACTGACCTCTTTGGTAATGTTTTTGACAACTGTTACAAATTTTATTGGCTTTCTGCTCTAAAACTTGACTGGAGAAACTGCATTCAAAACATCTTTTGTCATTTAATACATCCTATTTTAAATATTTTATTTGTTTTTTCTTTGCCTCTACAAAGTATCTTTAAACTCTGGAAATAAAAATAATGTCTTGCACATCTAGTCTACTTCCACATATCAATATGAACAAAGTAATTCTCACATACTATAGCAATCATTCAACTTACTTCAGTACTATTGCTACTTGTGGTGTTTCAGGGTCTGTAGAGATTTACATGTCCCTTGCCAATGGAGAATTAATCTTCAGTTCAGATTCTAACCTATAAATTCTGTGACATTAAAGAAGGTGTGTATTTTTTCAAGATAAATTTATAAAGGCAAGGTATTTATTTGAACTTATGCTAATTGAAAGCTCACTTTTTAAAAAGTCCTTTGCTGACACTATTATACTTTACCAGCAATACTTGGGGGTATATAGCAATATCTACAATTAAATAAATTCAAAGAAAAAGTTAAGCAATGTGCTCAAAGTAACATAGTTGAAGCAGATATAATAGGACACCATAGACTTTATTTTAGTTAACTCATATTTTGCTCAGCAGGAGCTGTCCTTCTCTAAGGGAATTGTGAAGGTACAAGAGAAATGAAAAAAATTAGAATATACACAGATATTAAAATCAAAAGAAAGATGCTTTGTGTATTTATAGTACACAACATGCTTCTGTTATTCAATTTATGATGAGATGTAGCAAAGGCCAACAGGGAAGATATTAAAACATAAAAAAACTTAATTATTCCATACTAGTTGTTCACCACAAATATTTTAACCTGCTATAGAAGAAATTATTAAAGACAATAAATATCTACATACTTATTTTAATAAAATACCACTCATGCTAGTTTTCAGAGTATATTTTAAATGGAGTGAGAAGACATTTACTTTCAACTCTGGCATATAAGGAACTGTAAGAAATGATTGTTCTTGTCCTTACAACAACAAGAAAAGCAAAAAAAAAAAAAAATTACTTTTCTTGGACACATCAAATCTCAGAGGTAGCAATGGAAGTCACTACCCTGAAATCTAAAAAGAAAGATAAGCTCATGGAGTTATAGCCTAGATGTGCTTAGCTGAAGCAAAAACTAGAAAAATCAATGGAGAAAATTGACAAAATTCAAAGCTAGTTCTATAAAAATGGTGTGTAAAACTGATAAACCTCAGGCCAGGGTAAGCAAAGCAAAAGATAAAGTGCAAATTGTTAATATCAGAAATGAAAGCTGACCATTAATACAGTTACCATGGGTATTAGAATAGCAATGAAAGAATATTCTGAACAACTTTTGCCACAATTTTGATAATTTTTATAAAATGGACCAACTCCTAAAAACAGTGACCATAACTCATGCAAAAAGATATATGTAATACGAATAGACCTATATCTATTAATAAAATTGAACCTATGCTGGGCTCGGTGGCTCAGCCTGTAATCCTGCACCTTTGGGAGGCTGAGGTGAGTGGAATGCCTGAGCCCGTGGGTTCGAAAACCGCCTGGGCAGCGAGACCTCATCTCTACAATAAATCAAAAAATCAGCCGGGCGTGGTAGCGCATGCCTGTAATTCCAGCTACTTGGAAGGCTGAGGCAGAAGTTTCACCGGAGCCCAGCAGGAGAGTCTGCGGTTGCCGGGAGCAGCCACTGCACTCCAGTCTGGGCGACTGAGTTAGACTCCAACTCAAAAAAAAAAAAAAAAATTGAACCTATAATCAATAACAACTACATAATAAAAGAAAAAAGAGAGAAAAATACTGTACTGGGCTCAGATAATTTCACTACTGAATTCAACCTAACTAGGGGATTAAAAAAGATATCCAACATTAATAAATCTTTACCATAGCTTTCAGAAAATGAGACTAGAGAAGAAATTTCCTAATGTATATACCAAAATAAAAAAAGACTTAAACAACACCAAGTTCACATCTTTCACAAAAGTTAACTCAACATAGATCATAGACATAAATGTAAAATGCAAAACCACATAACTTTGACAACTAAACATAGGAAAAAGTCTATGCAATTTGTGATGTGGTGATGAGTTTTCAGATACACTACCAAAAGCACCTTTATAAGTTAGCCTCAAAAGTCATATGCTACTGTTTATCCTTTAGTGAAATAAGTCAGTCCTATTCAATGTGTGAGGTGAATACACAAATTATAAATACCAGGAAGTAAGAACCCATGAGGGACATCTTTGGAGATGCTTAGAGGCTGTTTACCACTGACATTCAGGTCAAAGTTTGAAACTTATGAAGAGTTATTTCAGAATCTTATTAATTGTGCCACTGGTGGTCACTGGATATATTATCTTGGATGAATTACTTCACAGCTTTCACCTAAGTTTCCATTTTTAATTAATAAAATGGAGATGGTGAAAGTACCTACATAATAGGAACATTCATGAAGTAAAATGAGAAAATGTATGTAAAACACTTAGTACAGAGACTAGAATCTAATAAAATTTAATAATAGCAGCAGTAATTGCCACTACCATCATTTTGAATGTGTAGATAGACCATTCATGCATTAATTGGTTAAATGCCTTCCATTAAATCTTTAATTTAACATAATATTCTATTTACAGATGAACAGCGTAAAGCATAAAATTTTGATGTAGAAATTTTAAAGAAAAATACTTGGCAGTTTTCTGAAAAATATTTCTTCAGAAATTATTTTACCTTAAAATTCTTTCAGGTAGCCAGCTGTGGTAGTGTGCACCTGTAGTTCTGGTTACTTGGAAGCCTGAGGTGGAAGGATCGTTGAACCCCAGTAGGTCAACGCTGAGGTGGTCATGAGTATGTCACAGCACTCCAGCCTAGGCAATGGAGTGAGACTCTAACTCAAAAAATATTTTTTTTCTTTCAGTATCACATAGTAAATTTTTTAGGGGCAGTCAATGAGAGAAAAAGTAATTCTCTATCAACTAAGTAGCCCGTAAATAAATTCATTCTTTTTTTTTTTCTTGAGTTGGAGTCTCACTCTCACCCAGACTGGAGTGCAATGGCTGCTTCCAGCCACCACAGCCTCTACTTGCTGGGCTCCGGGGATCCTTCTGCCTCAGCCTTCCAAGTAGCCGGAATTACAGGCATGCGCTACCACGCCCGCCTGATTTTTTGATTTATTGTAGAGATGAGATCTCGCTACCTAGGCGGATCTTGAACCCGCGGGCTCAGGCAATCCACTCACCTCAGCCTCCCAAAGGCATGGGATTACAGGCTGAGCCACTGAGCCCGGCAATAAATTCATCCTTAACATGTATTTCAAGTTCTTGATAGCAATCACTCACTCTGTCCCTCTCTTTCTTTCTTTTCTTTCTTTTCTCTCTCACTCTCTCTCTCTCTGTATCTCAGTCTCTGTATATAAATTACTATAATGATTCTTGAACTTTTGGTGTTAAATGTTATCAGGCATAAATCTTGATATCAAAAACAAAAAAAACTGTTAAGTAAAACCATTATCAAGCAAACTTGGTGAACACCAAGCAAACTTGGTAAAAACCAAAAGAATTTAACTCAACCTCTACTTTTTAATCCCCTAATAGATCCTGACCTTAGGAAAAAGCATTAATAAATTAAACTTAAGCATAAGAAATGATTACATAAGGTCTTTTGCAATCATGCTGGGAATATCAAAGAACTAGAAACATCGCATGAAGAGCAATGAAAAAAGAAAATTGATAACATGATTTACCAATAATGAGACTAAGAAGATTCGACCATTTTGATTGTGTGATCTGCTCCATGTAGTAGTTTTTGCTTGTTTGTTTTGTTTTGTTTTCAGTGTAAACTATAGTTCTATGGATGACATGGGGAAGTACTTTAAAAAACATCATTTTAAATCTTAGAATTTTGTTTGATGTTGGGAAGATGGTGGCTGTGCCAGTCAGACTTTGTGAGTCCTGGTGCGAGTGAGTGAATGCATGGAAAATTTTGTGTATGTGCTGGTGAGTGAGTGGATGTGTGAGTGGCAGAATGAGTGAGACTAGGGAGCTAGTGACCAAGGCTCTCCTAGTACAGTGACTGGTGCCACAGCTGCTCAGCATGGACCTTAGTGATTCCCAGGACACAGAAGCAGAATGCCATTGTTTTAAATCAACAAAATCCTTTTTGGGAAGAAAATGATGGGAGAGACGGACTAAGTGGAGGCTCATGAGTAAGTGATCAGGGCCCTTCTGGTGAAGAAGTTGGTGCTGCAGCTTCTCTGCTTGGTCCTCAGTGCTTCCTAGGTCTCAGAAGTTGAGCACATTTTTTATTTTTGTAAATGAACAAAATTTTTCCTGTGAAGAAGTGGTGGGGAGAGACTACTGACTCCAGGCTCTGCCTCACCACTGCAGGACCTGGCCAGACACTGGAGGCAAGGGCTGCAGAGGAAGCCCAGAGGCAGTGTCCCACCAGAGGAGATAAAAGAGGCACCCAACCAATATCCTGAAAATGGGGCAGGAAAGTATTCCAACTTGCTCACCACAAAGCAACAGACGTGATTCTGTAACTGGTGGATCAACTACTCAGGGGTTGATTGTGACCCAGAGGGTATATCCCAAAAGCACAAACTTTGGAGGGACCTGATGAGTGCTGAGTCTCAGGCGCCCTATCCCCTACCCTGATCCAGCCATGGGACATAGGATGTGACCAGAAAAGGACAAGGAAGACCTCAAAAGACATCAGTGGTGAGTCTAGGGGCTGACTCAACTCCTCTCCTCCCCAGCAATCCTCTGAATGCCAGACCCACACAGCTGGGACATGACTAAGAGGGACAAACCCAGGCAGAACCTGGGTGTCAGTTGCAATAGGAGAACTCCAATCCAGGATAGGCTTGGCTGGGAAAAACCATGAGTAGTGAGTATATACCTGGGGAAGAGACAATCCAACACCTCCCCACTGGAGCGTATCTCCCTGACAATATGAGAGTAAGAGGGGAGGACTGCAGGCCTATCCACTCCCACTGCCCCTGCTACTTCCTTGCTCTAGAAACTGGATAGAAAGTGAAAGAGGTGGAAGCACTGCAGGAGATAGCAGAGCAGATGAGAGAAAGGGTTACAGAGTCTGCCACATGAGGACTGGGATTTTTGTTTTTTCCTTTTAAAATTTTTTTTTTTTTGCCTGTTTGCTAGTTCATCTATTTTAAAAATATTTTTCCTTTGTGCGTGAATATGTATGTGAGGGTTTGATCTGCACCCCCCACCTTATTTTTCCTTTTTCTTTATTCTTTTGTTTTTTGATTTCTGTTTATGTGTGTATGTGAATGATTGAGTGCTCATCTTTCAGTTTTTTATTGTTATTGGTTTGTTTTTGCTCTTTGATTCTTCTCTTTTTTTAATTTTATTTTTTTATGTTTAAGGTGTATGGCAATATATGTTTGAGGATTCAATCTGAATTCCTTTTTATTTTACATTTCTTTTCCTGATTTTTCTCTTTTTCTTCTCCATTCATTTTGTGCTAGGCATGTGTGTGTGTGTTTAGTTTTCCTGTTTTTCTTTTGTTGTTGCTGTTTGTTTTCACTTTGCCATTATTCCAGTTTGTTTTGAAGTGTGTGGTTTCTCCTTTCATTGTTCTATTTTTTTCTTTTTAAAAAATTCTTGTCCATCATATTTCACTTTATATTTTTCTGTGCTTCTCATTGCTGTCACTATATCTTGGACTCAGGGGTTACACACACATGCCCATTGCATTGTCATACAGAGTGGTGGTAGGAGTGAGTCTCAGGGAACACATCCCACAATCAGTGAACACTGCAATTTGCTAGTTGTTTCTGAATCCTAGCTCCTCATCCCATCTTATTCTACTTTCAAAACTACAAGAGACAGCAAAGCTTCCCACCCACAGTCCTGCTTCAAAATAGAACAAATCCAGAGCCTTGATCTGGGAAGAATAAAGCGTTGAGCAAAAATCAGAGGGGAAAGCCTCTCCCACTTTTGCTGAATAATGGAACTAAAGAGAAACACAAGATATCTATCACAAATGATGAAAAACCAAAGGAAGACCACAGATAATTTCAAGTGTAATAAAGAGAAAACTATCCTCCAAATCAGACCTTGAAACCCAAGCAAGGGAAGTCACCAACTACTGACTCTAGAATACAACAGCTATTAGGGAATAGATGGAAAGAGTTAATACAACTCAAGAAAAACAAGATGCAACACTGAAAGAACTTGTAACAGAGAATTTGGCAATAAAATATTCCATCCAGAAAATAAATAACAAGAGAGCAAGTAAAAAAAGCAGAATTAATCTAGCCAAAGAAAAAAATCTCAGAACTTGAAGACCAGAACATGGAATAAACCTGATCTGTAAAAAAATATAGAAAGAAAACTCAGAAAGAAAGAACAAAGTCTACAAGAGATGTGCAGTTGTATCAATAGGCTGAACATATGCCTGACTGGCATCACAGAAGAAGAAAGGGAAATGGAGAACACCTTAGAGCAAGTATTCCAGGAGGCTATCCAAGAAAACTTTCCCCATCTCACCAGAGATGTGACCAGCCAAGCACAAGAGATACAGAGAACACCCACAAGACAACACATAAGAAGACCAACCCCTAGACATACAGTAATTCACTTAAACAAAGTAGGCACAAAAGAAAAAATCCTAAAGGTGGCAAAAGAGAAAGTCAGACTACCTACCAGGGAAAAGCAATCAGAATAGCAGCAGACCAATCAGCACAAACACTACAAGGAAGAAGGGACTGAGTCTAATATTCATAGTCCTCAAAAATAAACAATTTCAATCAAGAATTACCTATCCAGCCAAGGTCAGCTTCATTAGTGATGGAGAAATAAAATCCTTCCCACATATCCAATCCCTAAGAGATTATGCAGCTTCCAGACCAGCTCTGCAGGAGACACTTAAAAATGTATTAAGCACAGAAGAAAGAAAAAAATAATGACCACACACTTCTCAGGGGAACATCAGAGCACAGAATCAACAGAGAATACAATGCAACAAGAAACAAGAGAACACACACATACATCAACCTCAAAGCCAAAAGAAAACAAGCAAATAAACTCTATAAGAACTTCACGACAGGGATAAACATTCACATTTCAATAATCAGCCTGAATGTGAATGGACTAAATGCACCAATGGAAAGATACAGAATGGCAAACTGAATAAGAAATCATGACTCAATTATTTGCTGCATCCAGTAATCTCATTTCACCACAAGGGATGCTATCCAAAGTTAGTGAATGGAAAACGAATTTCCAGGCAAATGGATCACAATAGAAGGTAGGAGTCATGATCTTAAAATCAGACAAAACAATGAAAAGTTATCAAAAATTAAAAAAAAATACAAAAGGACACTACATTATGATAAAAGGTTCCATCCATCAACAAGAAATGTCCATCCTAAACATATATGCACCCAACACAGGAGCATCAGCATTTATAAAGCAACTACTAAGTAAACTAAAGAAAAAATAGACTCTAAAACTATTATAACAGGGTACTTGAACACCCCACTAACAGCCCTAGTTAGGTCATTGAGGCAAAAAATAAACAAGGAGTTGCAGAACCTAAATTTGATGCTAGACCAAATGGACTTAATAGATACCTACAGATTATTCCACACAATGATCACAGAATATACATTCTACTCACCACCACATGGAATGTACTCCAAGATTGATCACACCCTTGACCATAAATCAAGCATAAACAAATTCCATAAGTTTGAAATGTTGCCATGCACCTTCTCAGATCACATTGGACTAAAAATAAATATCAACACCAACAAAATTTCCCCAAAGCCCACAAAGACATGGACACTAAACAGCATGATGCCTAACAACTACTAGTCAACCCTAAAATCAATTAAAAGATTCCTGGAAACAAATAAAAATAAAGAAACACCTTACCAAAACCTCTGGGATGCCATGAAATCAATTCTAAGAAGGAAATTTATATCTCTATGAGCACACATCAAGAAAATGGAAACATTACAGTTTAGGAACCTAAACGTCACCTAAAGGGTCTAGAAAGAGAAGACCACCAAAACCCTAACTTTAGCAGAAGACTCCAAATCACCAAAACAAGAGTCCAAATACGGGACATAGAAGACAAAAATATCATAGAAAATATCAACAAAACAAAAAACTGGTTTTTTGAAAGAATTAAAAAGATTGATGTACTCCTAGCCAGAATAACCAGGAAAAAAAGAGGAAAAACCCAATTAAACACAATCAGAAATACAAAGATCAAATCACAACTGACCTTAAAGAAATACAAAAGATTATCAGAGATTACTATGCACTCCTATATGGAAATAAACTTGATAACCTAAATGAAACGAAGGATTTGCTGACATCACTCAACCTCCCCAGGTTCAAACAAGAAGACACTGAGACACCAAATGGACAAATAACAAGCCAGGAAATTGACTTTTTCATGTAAAACTACTTACAAAAAACATCCTGGACCAAATGGCTTTCCAACAGAATTCCACAAAATGTACAAGAAGAAGATGATACCAATACTATTGAAAGTATTCCAGGCAATTAGACAAAAGAAGGAAATTGGGGGTATCCAAATAGGGAAAGAAGTCAAATTATTCCTCTTTGCTGATGATATGGTTCCATGCCTCAAAAATCCAAATTAATCTATCAAAAACCTGCTTGCACTGATAAATGACTTTGGTATAGTCTCAAGGTATAAAATAAATGTGGAAAAGACAGTTGCATTCTTATACACTAACAACAAGCAAGCAGAGAAACAAATAAAAAGCACAATCCCGTTGACAATCGCCCCCCAAAAATATGAAATACCTTGGCTTCTTCCTAACCAGAGAAGTGAAAGCCCTTTACAAGGAGAACTACAAAACATCACTCAAATAAATCCAAAAAGATACGAACAAACGGAAAAATATTCCATGCTCATGGACAGGAAGAATCAACATTGTTAAGATGTCCATGCTACCAAAGGCAATCTATAGATTCAACCCAATATCCATTAAATTACCAACATCATTATTCTCAGACCTGGAAATGATAATACAGAAATTCATATGGAAACATAAACAACCACAAATAGCCAAAACCATCCTTAACAAAAGAAACAAAGCAGGAGGTATCACACTTCCAGACTTTAAACTTTACTATGTGACTACAGTAATTAAAACAGCCTGGTATTGGTACAAGAATAAGCATATAGACCAATGGAACAGGGTAGAGATTCTGGAATCAAAGTCTCAATTACTCAACCAATTCATCTTTGACAAAGCCTCCAACAACTACCACTAGGGAAAGGAGAACTTATACATTAAACGCACTGGGAAAACTGACTGATCACATGCAGAAGATAGAAAGAGGACCCCTATCTATCACCCTACACAAGAATTTGCTCTAAGTGGAACAAAGACCTCAACATAAAACCTCGAGCTATAAGAAACTTAGAAAATGCAGGAGACACCTTATGAAAATTTGAACTGGCAACCAATTCCTGATCAAAACCATAATTACCTTAAGAAATAAGAGAAGTGGGACCTCAACAAACTGTCTAGCTTCTGCAAAGTAAAAGAAACCATCAAGAGGGCAGGGAGACAGCCCACAGAATGGAAAAAAAAATATCTGTCAACTGTATGTGTGACAAAAGTGTAACATCTAGGATCTACAAGGAACACAAACACACCAAAAAGAAAAAAAAAACAAACAGCCCCACTAACAAGTGGACAAAAGACATGAATAGACACTTCTTAAAAGAAGATATACAGGCAGCCAACAGACGCATGAAAAAGTACTCAGCCTCAGTAATCATCAGAGAAATGCAAATTAAAACCACATTGCTATACCACCTATCCCCAGTAAGAATGGCCATCATTAATAAAACAAACAACAACAGATGCTAGTGAGGATGCAGAGAAAATGGAACACTTCTACACTTCTGGTGGGGATACAAAGTAGTGCAACCTCTTTTGAAGACAGTGTAGTGATTTCTGAAAGAACTAGAAATTGACCTTCCACATGACCCAGCAATTTCCCTATTGAGAATATACCTGGAGGAACTCAAATTATTCTACAAAAAAGATAACTGCAAATGCATGTTTGTTGCCCCTCTCTTTACAATAGCAAAAACATGGAACCAACCATGCTGTCCATCAAAGCTGGACTGGATTAAAAAAATCTGGTACATAAACACAATGGAATACTACACAGTCATGAAGAAGGACAAACATATGGACTTTGCAACACCTTGGATGGATTTAGAGTCAATCATACTGAGTGATCTATTACAGAAACAAAGAACAGAGTACCATATGTTCTTACTCAAGTAGACCTTGAACAATTTTCTTAATATTATAAGAAAAGGATTGGTCACAGTGGGAAACTGCTGGGTTTGGGTGTGTGGGATTGGCAGTTGAGGGAAACTGCCAGGAGTGGAAGGGGCACACCTCATCAATAAGGGTACCAGCATAATGAACATTTGTATTCCTAACCCTGAATTGTATCTCACATCTTTAAAAAACAAAAAAAGATATTTTTTTCCTGATTAAGAAAGATTATTTGGATTTTTGCTTGTTTTTCCATTGCTTAATAAAAACATTCATAAAATAGAGCACTTAAAATCAGAATATTAACATTTAGAGAGGAGGAATATATATATAATCTTTTCATTAATTATTTAGAAAGTAAGAACCCTGAAAAGTGAGTGTTCTTATCAAAGGGCACAAAGGATCTCCAAAAATCACAATGTCCTAAAGATTTTACAAGTTGATGTGCTGCTAGTCTTTTGCAAATATGAATCTTTATAATTTTCTAAAAGGGAAAATTATGTACATTCCCAAACAACATATGCCAAACATTGTATCAATTCATTATTAATAATAGAATCTCTAAGGTGCTTAAAGTATACAAAAATTTGAGAACCAATGTATCTATAGGCAATATTCAAATATGATTCATGATTGAATATAAAATTGATTGAAATTTAAAATATCATAATAACCACTGGAATAATTAGTTTCATTATAAAAAAAATATTTGCGTCTTTACTGAGTGAAATTCTAGGAGTTAACCTCTGGCCCTGCAGAGTTGTAATATAGAATTTATAGAGTAAACAACAAAAAGTCAATTTCAGCACATCACTGAAAGAACATCCAGTAATGTATTTATTTATTTTTACGTATTGTGAATATTTCTTGTGATTTTTTAAAACATATTATAAGTAGACATTTCTGTCTAATTTGCTTTTAGAGTTTACAAGAATTACATAAAATGAGAAATTATGTGTAAAAAGACTGTAAACTAACTAAAAATGTAGATGTCAGTTTCATGTTTTTTAAAATATAAACATTTACTTTATAAAATAAACCACTTTTTGTTAGTTTTTATGGTATGTTTTCTTATAATAAAATTATCACTTAAATTCCAATCAGTGAAGATTGTATAGTAAATTCTAGTGTACAGAAATTTAGTGTAGATTTAATGAACTTTTCTTTGGCAGATAAGAAATAGTCTCTCTATAGAATTGTAAGTTTTTATGCTAGTAAATTATTGACTATCATATACCGGCTATATGTGCTATTAAATATGCAGTTGGGAAATGCCACAGCATTTTTGCCAACTACTTTAATGCCATGTACCACAAATGACCGTTTCTAACAGAAAACCCCCTAAGCTTTTGCAATTGATCTTATGCTTTCTTATTTGGTGAATTGAAAGGTCAGAGCCTGAAGACAATGCCAACTTTTGATCAAACTAGAAAGGATAAATAAATTTATAAGTAATAGTCTAACTCCTTGTTGACAGAGCACGTCTAAGCCCATATGAGAGACACACAATGTCAGCTCTCTTCAAATATCAAATCCATGTCTGATGTTTCCTGACAAATGAAGGGTAATACTTAAAATATTGTAAATTATGAGTTTTTGTTTAGAAACATTGTGTATTTTTTTTGCAAATCTTCATTTACTTTTATATCCCTATTTACCATAATCCTTTAAGATGCCAAATATAAGCAATTGTGAGGTGAATTATGTAAAAGGATAATGTAGGTGACATGTTGTCTGGGATGAATCTGTTTGTGAGTTATAAAATTATTGGGCTATGAGGAAAGCTACTGTTTACATGCATGTATGTGTTTGTGTTTTTTTTTTTTTAAAACAAAATGTTTTTCAGATTATTTTAATTGTGGCCATGTTTTATTCTATGTCATGTGTCACCAGAAATTCTAACCAGAATAAACTGGACTATAACTTTTATGTAAAAAAGTGAGCAAAATACATAAATAGACACTTCTCAAAAGAAGTCATATGAGCAGCCAAGAGACATATGAAAAATGTTCAGCCTCACTAATCACCAGAGAAATGCAAATCATAACCACATTGAGATACCATCTAACTCCAGTAAGAATAGCCATCACTAATACAAGAAAAAAACTACAGATGCTGGTGAGGATGTGGAGAAAAGGGAATGTTTCTATACTGTTGGTGGGAATGCAAACTAGTTCAACCTCTATAGATAACAGTATGGTGATTCCCAATAGAACTAGAAATTGATTTTCCACACAATCCAGCAATCCTCCTTCTGGAAATATACCCAGAAAAACTTGCATCACTCTACAACAAAGATACCTGCATACATATGTTTTTTGCAGCACTGTTTACAATAGCAAAAACATGGAACCAACCATGCTGTCCATCAAAACTGAACTGAGAAAAATATGTAGTATGTATAAACCATAGAATATTATGCAGACATAAAGAAGAATGCAATTATGGACTTTGCAGCAACTCCGATGGATTTAGTCTATAAAACCCAGTGATTTATCACAGAAACAAAGAATTAAGTACCATATGGTCCCATTCATAAGCAGACCCTGAACATTGACCATAATCGTATAATAAAGAGATTGGCAGTAGCTGGGGACATCTAAGGGAGGGAGGGTGATCATTACATTAGTAATCATACCTAGGCAAAGTAGTGACCAAAAGTAGGCCAAAATTTTTCCTGCACAATGACTACTTGTATACCTAATCTTGAATTTTACCCCCACATTAAAAAAAATAAAATTAAAAAAAATACACACACACACACACACACACACACACACATACACACTGATTTTTTAATTGTTCAAATTGAAAAAGAATATAAATGACGACCAAACATATAAATGTGTCATGGCAATATTATGTCAAAATTGGTTATGCTTTTTAAAAACTATAATTATTTAATTATATTTTTACTTATACCAAAAAATAAAAAAGAAACTGATGCTCCATTAGAAAAATATTCATTTTTTTAGATTCATCATAGTGTTGTAAAATATATTTACTATTCAGATACCAGGAATAAAATTTTTAACTGAACAAAAGTTAACTTCTTATCATAAAAAGACAATATTTAAATGATTAAAACAAACTAATCTATAGGCATTGCCAGAATTAACAACATAATATATATTTACTTGTTTAAGATGTAAAATTATTTTTCCAGATATAACTAACATGCTTACTTATTCCTTTCTCATGCATTTATTTAAAATCCTACTCAGTAACAAGGCAAATTAATATATTTTGTAATTTTGGAATCAGAGATCAAAGATAGTCACTGTGAAGTGACAGATCGGTGTCACTCTCACCAGCAAGGCAGAGAGTAGGGCCCCAACTGCTGATAAGCGAAACACCTTGAACATTTATGGAAAGGTGAGAC